>NC_137817.1:53631348-53883848 GCF_963921795.1 Nannobrachium achirus
CAAAAAGGAAAGCTTGTACCAACATTTAAAAAGCATCTGCTTTTTAATGACCGTCATGTGAAAAAATACATCAAAAGTGCTACTAAAAAGTGTAGTGAACAGAAAATGTTTGGTTATAACGCACCTTTGATCATTTTAAATTCTATTCTGCATCTGAACAAAACTTTCCCTGGGTGTGAGAGCTTTACTTTACCGCTGCGCCATTAGATAAAAGGTATGTTTTTTGGAGCTTGAAAAACAGTTGCAGATGTTTTATCTCTTCCTTGATTCTTGAGCTTCACTTTTGCCCCTCTACAAGCATACAGTACACAATAACATCCATCTCTTGACTGAATACTTTATCAGCAGTTTGCAAAAAACTAAAACAGGAAATGACAGTTTAATACAAGGCCTGCTATTAAAGAGGACTTTAAACCCAAGAAAGCACTATGGCGTGTTAGCATTGGGGTCCTTTGTACTCAATATAAACTGTTGGAGGGGAGGGGGGGTGTATTGATTGATTGATTGAAGACTTAATTAGACGTTTGCATAGGAAAAGGTACAGTTTCATGACAGTACAGTTCACTGGTACAAGGTCAACTAAAAGGATACACCCAAAAAAGCCTATGGCTTGTTTCAATTGAGTTCCTTTGTTTAAACTCATAACAGACAGATAGAACACAGTACTATGCAGAAGACATCATAAAAAAACAAAAAAACACAATGCAAAATGAATAGTATTTACAATAGAAAGGTTTACACTCCTTTAACACTGTTGGTAGGACATTAAATACTTGTGTGGTTTACAACGAGTTTAACACCCTTGCTTGACCCAAATCTGGGTTGAACTCTGAACACTCAGGATTTTAGAGTGTGTAGAACATTGTGGATCCAATGGCCAACATTATAATGCCTGTGGAAGCACACAGCATGCCCCCGCTGGCCTGTAGGACTGAATGTTGACAGGCTGTCACTGTCTCTCCCTCTGCCATAAGAAGACGATACAGTGGGCAGTGAGACTGCGAGAAAAAAAGAAGAGAATTCTCTCTCTCTCTCTCGTTTCACAGGAGGATCAATCAAGAGAACAAGGAACGACAATGTGTCACAGTGGCACGCATCATTACAAAGTTAGCAGGTGTGAACAAAGCATATCGGCTCTTCAAGTAAATACTCGGGCATTCAAAAGTACAAAGTACGAAGATCATTTTTGGAAATTCTAATTTTAGTCCAAGGGAAGGTCAGCTAATTTTATTTGAGTCCAATGGAGTGTCATACAACCTTTTATTAATAAAATTGTTCATTTTTATATGCTGATAATATCGCTATATTTGAGAGTGGAGAAGCATAATTGCTTTGATGCATGTAACATTAACAAGTGTCAATGAGCATCAGCTGGACACAGACACGCACACGCACGCACGCACGCACGCATGCACGCACGCACGCACGCACGCACGCACGCACGCCATCTCCTATGTGTGATTGTGTGTATATGTATGTTACTATGTTTGTTTGTCTGTAACATGAGCTGCAATACCGTTGGGCAGGGCCGCAGGGCGTCTAATCGGCACTCTAGGCGAGATCTCTCGAATGCGCCCCCACCCCCCCCCCCCCCCCCACTCGCGCGCGCGCGTTTTTCGCGCGTGCGTTTTGCGGGAATTTAGTCGGTTTTGGGCCGGTTTGGATGACTGTTCAATAATATGAAATTTTCTCGGGTTTTGGCGTGATTTTTGGGTCAGGTTGGGTGGCTCATTAACTTTTTTTTTATTTAATTTTTTTTTTAAATGGTCAACAATGAACAGCAGACTGTGTACAAGGCAAGCGCGCTGGATAAACCTAATAAGCACGCACACACATACTTTTAGTTGACCTTGTACCAGTGATTTGTACTGTCATGAAACTGTACCTTTTCCTATTGCAAACGTCTAATACATTCTTCAATGTTCAATCAATCAATGGAAATTAAATGCACAGTGGCAGATCCAGCAATATAAATTAATTCAGTTTCTCTCACCTATCACCAATGACGATTATGACGTGGTTCTGTAACTGCTGTTCACATAAAATCCATGCTAGTGTCTTTTTGGGTGAATTTCTCAATGAAGGGATCATAAAGCGTATTCCTTTTAAGTTCCAAAAGCCAGGGAGGAATGAGGTGACAACTAAACACGTTAATTTAGCCTTACGGCGACGTTACTTTCACGGTTTTAAAACAACAAACGGGTTCAAAGTACTGCTATCAACTGGCACGCAATACTTGCCACTTCTGATACCATGTCGAGTAGTTTATACTTTGTTGTAATAACGGAGTGTCCACACCATAGAGTTATACACAGTGTTGTTGTAGGTCTCGTGTCTGTTTATTAACTCACTCCCCCGGAGCCCCAGTGCCCACACACAAAGGTTCCGCCAGCCAGGCTGCGCCGGGTGAGCCCAGCCCAGGCTGTGCACTGCTGAGCGATCGGCGCCCCCCTAATGAAGAGTGCGGGGTACTACTAGTACCAATTTCATTCATATCGCCCTGCTGCGACTTAGCGCAGCCTGCCTCTGTCCCTCTGATGCTCGACTCGAGTTTTTATGATTGATAATAAAAATGTTATTTTGACCCACATAAGCAACTGGATCGTCTGGGTGAGATAAACCAATAGAGGGGGCGCCGATTATTTTATTTTATTTTTCTAATAAAAAAAAATTAATAATAATAGTAATAATAATAAAAAAAATAAAAAAAACACTCCATTTCGGCAGGCGCCCCCTTGAGATCGGCGCTCTAGGCGACCGCCTATACCGCCTATAGCTAAAAACGGCCCTGCCGTTGGGTGACCAAGTGGCACTGTTGAGTGTCACGCACGCACGCACGCACACACACACACACACACACACACACACACACACACACACACACACACACACACACACACACACACACACACACACACACACACACACACACACACACACACACACAGGGCTATATCATAAAGAAATCACATCCACCGCTCACTTCAAACTGGGTTTTGGTCATTGAATTTTTTTCAGTCAGATGGAGGGTCATGGCATTTTACATCAGGGCACATACATGTTCTGCAGGGATACCCTTCTTTAAAAATCGATACTGGACTTTAAATGTAATACTGGACTACACTAACAGTAATATTCTTAACATTGCAGTATTGATACTTTTACTTAAGTAAAAAAAACACGTGAGTACTTTTTCCACCACTGCCGCGGATCAATCACGAGAACAAGGGATGACAATGTGCCACGGTGGCGTGCATCATTACAAAGCTAGCAGGGGCCTTGGAGAGACAGAGAGGCATGCAGCCCTCTCTGCAGCCTGTCCATTATGATTGTTTGTGGCGGGATTCACACATCCTCGGGCACGCGCTATGTTCACAGGGTCAATCACCTGCCTTCGGTTCCACTCCGTCTGCGTAATTGGAAATGACAAACTGTTACATGTTGCAAGTCCGAAGTGGCAACACAAAAGTGTGTGCTTTTCAGAGCTGCTTAAAAGGATCCCTGGCTAATACGCCTTGTATGCCTTAATACAGGGACTGCAGAGAATGTTGGAGAGGCTGTGCCATGTCATAGTTCCGAGCTCCCATTATTCTGACCCGACCACCTAAACCTAACCCTAACCTCAGTAAAACTACCGCTGGTGAATGCTAACCCGGTGAAATGCTAACCCGCGGATGCTGGTGAATGCTAACCTGGTGAAATGCTGACCTGCCGAGGCTGGTGAATGATAACCTGTTGAATGTTAACCTGGTCGGAATATTGAGAGGTCGGACTTTTGGTGAGGGCATTTTGGTGAAAATGTTGAAAATAGCAGACCTCCAAGCTCACAACGCGTTGCAGCGCAAGGCGTTGTGAGCTTGGAGGTCAGCTATTTTCGGTGCTGAATCAGGTCAATACTGGAGATATGTGGCGTAACGGCATGGATTTCTACACAGAGAGGGCTATTCTTTCAACATAAGATGCTGCATTTAAGTTCAGGAGAGTTTGGACAAGGCAATTCTCTTGAATGCTGCCTGTATGGCATAGAAAGAGGGCATTTGCATTTCTTTCACCATAGTAAAAACTGTATTCATGGTCTGGAGAGGGCACTTTTTACAGACTGATAAAAGGGCAGGGGCTCAGGCCCCCGTTGATGTCTATGTGTGCATGTGCCTCCTTTAATACATTATAATTGCCCTTCGTCATTGTTTCTCAAATGGGGGTACGTGTAGCCCTAGGGGTACGCAGGGGTACTGCAGGGGGTACGTGAGAAAAAAAAAAAAACTAGAAAATGGCATTATGTATTTTAGTGTTCATCATCATCATCATTCGAGTGCCCTCAAGATCTGTGACTCAAGCTGCTTCTACCGGACTCTGTTTATTTATTTATTTGTTTATTTGTCAGGGACAAAGCACATTAATCAACATGTCAGTTTTGACATCAATGTAAATGAGCCAGAGTTAGCCATGAGCTAATTTTCATCTGTAGTCCCTGGGCAGGCTGTACAAAAGTGATGGTAAGGCTATCCATACAAAACATACAATACATACAATAAAGTGCAATACAAAACAGTACAGTACAACATTAAGGGGACATAATTATAGCAAGTTGAGTGACTCCAGTGACAGATGGAGCAGATAGTTACCCGGGCCATGATTGTAAGTTTGACTTGCTTTAAGCCACCTCTTACGGCCGGAGCCGACAACAGTAAAATTGTAGTAGATATAGTAATAGTAAATAGTAACAAATCCCAGCAAATCCCGCACCAAGTTCATTCACAGGCAGTCCTGTGTCCCTACTCAGAACATCTGGAAAAGTGAGTGGTCTAGTTCCCCATGATGGGCAGGGTAGTCTCCACAGAAGAATATCCGAGATGACCTGGTCCTTTGCTCTGTGACAGTGTCCTGCAACGCGGAGTCTTCTTTGTGCCACCACAACTGAGATGGGAGGAATGATGCCTCCATAAATCTGAGCTTTAGTTGGATGGTTCCTCCATGAAAGGTTCTGGACACGCATGAGGAGTCTTGTGTATGTTCCGTCAAGACGATCCGAAAACTCCTTATTCATTGTCCATGTTTCAGCACCATACAGCAGGATACTTTACACACAGGCTTTGAACAGGTTGATCTTGGTAGCTCTTGAGATGTCTGACTGCCATATAAGATGTACAGTAGCTTATTGCAAGCACCCCCAGGCCTGTCCTTTCCTTGTCACGAAGTCCTTTTTGCTACTGACTACGTATGATCCAAGGTATTTGAATTCCTCTGTTTCTTTGATGTCACTGCCGTCAATGGATGGTTGCATGATCAGAGTCTTCATTCAGAAGCAGGCATTCTGTCTTTTTGGCGTTCAGCAAAAGGCCAACTTTGGCTGCTGACACTTCTAGAGATGTTAATAGCTCTTGAGCAGAGGATGTGTGTTCAGCTATCAATGCGATGGTCGGTCAGCCACTTACAGTGTTATGGTCAATAATAAAACATTGACAGTCTTTGTGTGAACCTTCTCATAGATTGTTAAACCATATTACATCAATACCTTGACTAGTACAACTGCTATTGAATAGAAAGCAATGTTTATTTGCCGTTATGCTGTTTCATTTTGAACATATTGGGATGAGAACTGGACTTTTGATGTCATTTTTTCTAAGCAAAATGCTGTAGTCCGGGGAAGGGGGTACTCGGCTTCAGAAATCAGTATAAGGGCATACTGCAGCCCAAAAGGTTTGAGAACCACTGCCCTAACTAAAATGTGAAATTAAAAACACATTTTATTTATTTTAGAAATAGTATACATCTTGTACACAATAAGCCGTCGCAAGTTGATGATGTCATTTGTCCATGTGTGGTCCAGCCCTGTGGAATGTATCGACAATTTGTATATGTCACAGTTTTTTTGAGTTTCAGTGAAATTGAGAACAGGAGCGCTCGTCGTGCGGCGCGGGGCGGAACAAGCGGTCGCTTTGATCCACAACAACGACCACGACAACGTAGCCTCGGCAGGAATGATAGCGCCTCACCCCATGGAGGTTAGGGTTAGGGTCCGTTAGGGTTAGGGTTAAGCCCTTTGCACACAGGACAGTTGCGTTTTTTCGTTTGCGGCATGAATAAAACGCATTGGATTTGGTGTCCAAGGCTGTGCGGAATCGGCGCTGCGGCTCCAAAAAGGAGTCATAAAAGGAGTGATGAGTTTTTTACCACATGCGACAAGACGCACAAATCGAACTGGGTTCGATCGAGAAAAAAACACACGGCGGCAGCCACTCGTCGCACGGCTAATTCGGAGCCGGTGTGCATGAGGTCATAGAGAATCATTGTTTTCTTTTCAAAAAATTATATTGTCCGTTTTATCCGTGCGGTTAAACGCGCCTGTGTGCAAAGGGCTTTAGGCATAGTTTTACTGAGGTTAAGGTTAGGGTTAGGGTACTTAGTTAGGCATAGTAAGCTAATGGCTAAACACAGCTGAGCTAGGCTAGTAGATAAACAAAGAAAGAGTGGTCGCAAACGAGTGACGTCAGCGACTAAACAAGTGAATGGCTGTCGCCATCTCATGGTGAATACGCAGAAGTACACAGGTGCGCTGATAAGAGACTATCAAAGTGAATTGATCCAGGTGGTGTTAGGGGTGTGTGGTGAACTACAAAACGAGTGCTCTTACCCCAATCTCACTGAGTTACCCAAACTGACTGTAACATATATAAACTGATTTCCTGAGCAACGATCCACTTCTGAGAACATCTTTGTAACTCATTACGTTCAGCATAGCAACAGACTAGACTAGACTAGAAAATGGTCTATAACCAAACTTATACCACACTTTGATGCCGTGCAGTGATATAGTGAAAACGCCGATCTACATGCTCACAACGCGAGGCGATGTCACGTGTTCTATAGATAGATCTATTTTTCATTGTTTGACTTTTTTTCCTTTGACTTTTCACCTGTTAAAAGTACACAAACGCATGCCCAAAATAGGGATTGATTATTCATCGAAAGTATCAATTATCTTTCTTAATAATCGATTAAATTGATTTGTTCCCTTGCACCACCTATACCGTATCAGACAGGATTTGGCTCGGGACACCGTCGTCTAATGGATTATAAAGGAAGACTTTAGCGAACCGATATGATTCTGGAGTCGACAATTTTCCCCGTCTGAGAGTCAGTCGCTCTGCATAGAGATAAGATCAGGTGAGAAGAGATTACAGCACGGCTGATAATAAAGCCCCCGAGAGCAAGAATAACCTCGTGAAATTGACACTAGCGCGTATTGTGTGACAAAACAATATACGATCCGTCAACTCATTTTAGCCTGTAAAATACATATAATGAAATTAGCGACATATGGAGGATGGCGTATGTTATGACTAGAAAGTGTAGCGTTTGTCCATGAATCACAGATGTACATTAATGATGTTGGCGGCAGTGGCTCAGGGGTAGAAAACCGCCATTAGAACACGGAGGGTTCCCGAAAGGTCCCCAGTTCGATCCCCGGCTCCCCCAGAGTTAGTGTCGAAGAGTCCTTGAGCAAGACTCTGAACCCCTAGTTGCTCCCGGTGAGCAGGTTGGTGCCTTGCATGGTTTCCTCCGCCATCGCTGTATGAATGTGGGTGAATGTAATGCACAATCTCTGTTAAGTGCCTTGGATAAAAGCGCTATATAAATGCACTTTACAGTATATAGATGGATTGTAGTCTAGTCTAGTTCTTTTCTCCTGTACTTACAGTTATTTACTTATGAATTATGTTCTCGCCGCTGTCAGGTGGAAAACCTCCTATATCCATATTTCAACGTTTTATGTTTTTTTTAATGTAAATTAACGCCCTACTTCATCATACAAGTGGGTCGCACTGAAGTAGTGAAAATAGCAGGTCACCGATTGCCACGCTGTGAGCTTGTAGATCTGCTATTTTTTTTTAAATCTTGAAAATGTTTTGAGTGTTTTTGACCCGATTCTACACATGTCTTCTAAATCCTTCTAAGGTTTTTGAAAAACACGTTTCTTTGTCAGTGGTGCTCAAACCTTTTACATGACAAGGACCCCCAAAATGATATGTATTTGGCCACACAGACCCCCATTTCAAAATATTTAGTTCCAGGGACCCTGCAGAAGCAACATTTGAGTTACAAATGTTCGCTTTAAAAATACATATATTCAAAGATTTGCACAACTTTTCAAAAATAGCAGATCTACAAGCTCGCAGCGCGGCACTCTGTGAGCTTGTATATCTGCTATTTTTCAATATCTAAAGTATAAAATAATTCCAGGTCTTAATAATAACAAAGGAATGAAAGGCTTTGGACATACAAGGTTTCCAACCACAGCGAAGTTATGCAAGAGCAGGGGCGTCAATTGGGTATGGCAGGGGTATGCAGCTGCCATACCCTTGGTCCAGGGGGGAACATACAGGTAAAAGTTACTTTTAAATATAAATCCATGAATGTCTCTATGTCTATCTGTTGTGGTTAGTATGTTGTTAAATTACAGTAAAATAACTACAAATGCAAAATTTTACAAAATGGTCATTTAACCCTTCTTGTGCCTATCCCGGGCAAGTTCGGGATTTTTTCAATACAATACAATGTTTTTTTTTGCTGAGCTTTTTTACCCTGAGCTGCTTGTAGAGATGTGGGTGGTCCTGGCTCGTCCTACGCTTCCCAACGACCGAGTCTAGATGGTCCGACGATTTATTCCATTGAAAATTTTTAATAAAATGAATTAATTAATCGGAGGCCTCAACGAAGCCCCGGTCTAAATTTCCATCCATGCCCCGGGCCGCGATTCTGTTTACATCGGCCCGTAATCGGGTAACGCCGCCGCACCGCGCCGCCGACTCCAATACAAACTCACATCTTTAGAGACCTTTTTCTCTGAACTGTGTTCCCAGGGCAGCGACAACGTTTTTTTGCGGCTAAATAGCTTCAGATCGGGCTTCTAAAAAATAAAGAAGCCGATAGCTAACTTTAGCTCACTTCCTTCGGTCTTCGTTCATAACAGTGTTTGCAGTGAATACCCAAGCCACTTCTGCCTGTGTACCCGGAAGTTAGAGCGAAGGCCTATGGAGAAATGTCTGGCACTCTAGCGGCACCTTGTGGCCCCTGGCAGTAAGTGGGAGATTCCTTTATTATCCCACGGGGGAAATTCTGTGAAACAACAAGTTAACAAGGTATTATAATGATATTCTCCACACTTGTATTCTCCCCATCTTGACAAACTGGTACAGGTGCAATTGTCAGGCTTAGCCCAGGACAGGACCCAAAATGCAGAATAAACTTGAGACTGGAAACAAGTATCAGCGTCAGCTCTGTTAGTCTTTACTTAAACTCAAAACAACCCTTTCTTAAAGGGGAATGCAGTTATACATTAAACTCAGGCAAAACAGACAAACCAACAAATGACTGGCTGGCATCGAGTCCTACATATAGACTAGGCATACAACAGTCACAGGGAACAGGTGAGGTGAGCCACACAGGTGAGTAGGATCATAATCAGAGCACAGGTAGGCTAGGTGGGTCACAGACGGTGACTGAGGCGGAGTCTGTGACAGGACCCCCTCTCCTAGGGACGGCTCCGGACGTCCCAGGAAAGCGACGGTGAAAGTCAGTAATTAGAGAGGGGTCGAGAATGTCCCGACTCGGGACCCAGCAGCGCTCCTCTGGTCCATAGCCCTCCCAGTCTACAAGGTATTGATGCCCTCTACCCCAGCGACGCATCTTCAGCAGGCGCCGAACGGTGTAGGTGGGATGACCATCCAGGAGGCGAGGAGGAGGGGGCGCCTTGGGGGGAGGTGCCAGAGGGGAGGAGGAGACAGGCTTGAGTTGAGTGTGGGAAAGTGGGGTGCACCCGCAAAGTCTTGGGGAGTTTGAGACGAACAGCCACTGGATTAATGATGCGTGTGATCTTGAACGGGCCAATGTAGCGAGGGGACAGTTTTTTGGACTCCACTCTCAAGGGCAAATCTCGGGTAGAGAGCCAAACCTCCTGCCCGAGTTGGTAACGGGGGGCAGGTCGCCTGTGCCGGTCAGCTTGTTTACGGTTCCTAGCAGCAGTCTGAAGCAGAGCGGCCCGGGCCCTCCTCCAGGTGCGACGGCAACGCCGAACAAAGTCTTGAGCAGATGGGACCTCCACTTCTCTCTCTTGTTCCGGAAACAGCGGAGGTTGATAGCCCAAAGCACACTCAAATGGTGACATGCCAGTCGAAGAGCTGGGAAGGGAGTTGTGAGAGTACTCCACCCAAGAGAGTTGACTGCACCATGAGGAGGGATTGTCCGACACCAGGCAGCGAAGAGTGACCTCCAGGTCTTGATTCACGCGCTCTGTCTGGCCATTAGATTCTGGATGAAAGCCTGACGAGAGGCTGACAGAAGCTCCCAAGAGGGAACAGAAAGCTCTCCAAAACCTGGAGGAGAACTGGGGACCCCGGTCAGAAACCACATCCAGGGGCAGGCCATGCAGCCGGAAGACATGGTCAATCATGAACTGAGCTGTCTCCTTGGCAGAGGGGAGCTTAGGCATAGGGACAAAGTGGGCCATCTTCGAAAACCTATCCACAATGGTCAAGATAACCGTCTTGCCCTCAGAAGGGGGAAGCCCCGAGACAAAGTCAATGGAGATATGGGACCAGGGGCGGTGTGGTACTGGCAGGGGTTGGAGTAGCCCTGAAGGTCTGAGGTTAGGGGTCTTGTTGCGAGCACAGACCGAGCACGCTCGGACAAAAGCTTGAGTGTCGGCCAGCATGGAAGGCCACCAGAAGCGTTGTCGGAGGAGAGACAAGGTGCGCCGGACGCCAGGATGACAAGCCAGATTGGAAGAATGGGCCCACTGGAGGACTTCAGAACGAGCGGCAGCAGGGACGAACAGGCAGGAAGGGGGGCCGCCACCCGGGTCAGGGTCCTGCCGGAGCGCTTGCTGCACAATGGTTTCAATCTCCCAGGTAATAGGGGCAATGATCAGGGTGTTCGGGATAATGGGGCCTGGGTCTGGGTCCTTCTCAGAGGGGTCAAACTGGCGAGAGAGAGCGTCAGGCTTCAGGTTCTTGGATCCGGGCCGGTAGGAAAGGGTAAAACGGAAACGGTCAAAAAACAGAGCCCACCGGGCCTGCCTGGAATTCAGTCTCTTAGCCGATTGGATGTAGGCTAAATTCTTGTGATCAGTCCAGATCAGAAACTGATGTTGTGCGCCCTCCAGCCAGTGCCGCCATTCCTCTAGCGCCTCCTTGACAGCTAGCAGCTCCCGGTTGCCGATGTCATAATTGCGCTCTGCTGAATCAAGCTTCTTTGAGAAAAAGGCGCAAGGATGGAGCTTCTTGTCTTTGGGGGAACGTTGTGAGAGCACGGCGCCAATCCCCACATCAGAGGCGTCCACCTCTACCACAAAGGGCAAGGAAGGATCCGGATGGGTCAGAATGGGAGCAGAAGTGAAGCGCCGCTTAAGCTCGCTGAAGGCTCGGCCAGCCTCGGGAGTCCAAGAGAAACGGTTAGCAGGGCCAGAGGTGAGGGCGTGGAGGGGCGCCGTTACCTTGCTGTAGTCCCGGATAAAACATCTGTAGAAGTTGGCGAAGCCCAAGAACCTTTGTAATAGTTTTGGGGTGGTGGGTTGGGGCCAGTCCGCCACTGCCTTGACTTTAGCCGGGTCCATAGTAACTCCATTAGTGGTGATGATGTACCCCAGGAAGGTGATGGTGGACACATGGAAGTCGCACTTCTCCGCCTTGACGTACAGCTGGTTCTCCAGGAGGCGGTGCGGCACCCTCTGGACATGTTGGACATGTTCCTCCCGTGACCTAGAAAATATGAGTATGTCATCCAGGTAGACGAACACAAAACGATTCAACATGTCCCTCAGTACATCATTAACAAGAGCCTGGAAGACTGCTGGGGCATTAGTGAGGCCGAACGGCATGACCAAATACTCATAATGACCATTAGGAGTGTTAAAAGCAGTCTTCCATTCGTCCCCCTCCCTGATACGAATCAGGTTGTAAGCATTTCTGAGGTCTAGTTTGGAAAACACAGTAGCCCCCCGCAAACAATCAAAGGAGGAGGACATAAGAGGTAAGGGATAGCGGTTTCTCACCGTAATCTGATTGAGACCTCTGTAGTCGATGCAGGGCCTCAAGCCGCCATCTTTCTTCCCAACGAAGAAAAACCCAGCTCCTGCAGGGGACGTGGACGGCCTGATGAACCCCGCTGTTAGGGCCTCGTCGATGTATTTCTCCATGGCAGTCACTTCAGGGCCCGAGAGAGAATAGAGCCTCCCACGAGGAGGAGAGGTCCCAGGCAGCAGGTCAATTCCACAGTCATAGGGTCTATGAGGAGGCAGCGTGGACGCCACCCGCTGTTTGGAGAAGACTAGGCTGAGGTCGGAGTACTCTGAGGGGATTTTGGACAAATCGGGGGGTTCGGGGACCCCAGGAGCTGAGCCCGGCCTTTGTGATCTAGAGCCTATAGGGGCGGAGAGTAGACACTGCGAGTGACAGGAACGGCCCCACTCCAATATGGTCCCAGAGGGCCAGTCTATGTGGGGGTTGTGCTGCACCAACCAGGGATGCCCCAGGACGAGAGCCAGTTCAGGAGAGTCAATAAGGTGAAGCTGAATGTGCTCACAGTGGTTGCCAGACAGCCGCAGACTCAACGGTTCAGTGAGGTGCTGCACCATGCCCCTCCCCAAGGGGCGTCCATCCAGTGCAGTGACACGCTGGGGGTGGTCTAACTTAAAGTAAGGGACCTTATGACGGTGAGCAAAAGAAATGTCCAAAAAACACCCTGCCGCCCCGGAGTCAATGAGTGCAGTAATGGATAGCTCTTGACCCCCCCAGGACAAAGCAGCAGGCATTTTAAAACAAGAAGACGATGGGGAAGAAGAAATAATATGGCTCACCAATAATTCCCCATTTACTGTTGAGCCGGCTCGTTTCCCTCCCTCTCAGGACATGAAACAAGGAAATGGCCTGGTTCTCCACAATAGAGACAAAGCTTCTTTGAGATTCTTCTCTGTCTCTCCCTGGATGTTAACCTGGTACGCCCCAGATGCATAGGCTCCTCAGCAGAAGAGAAATCGGCGGCCGCCGATGACGTCGGGGGATTCGGAACCATTCGGGAGTAGTCGGGGGTACTCGGCCCCAAGCGAGAGTAGTCGGGAGCCCTCGGCCCCACTCGGGAGTAGTCGGGAGCACTCGGCCCCATTCGGAGACGTCTCTCTCTCCTGTACTCACGGATACGGTTATCCACTTGGATGGCCAGAGTGATGAGAGAATCCAACCCCTCGCTCAACTCACGGGAAACCAGCTCGTCTTTTACTTCATTAGACAGACCGTGAAGAAAAGTAGGGATTAAAGCTGCGTCAGACCACTGGCTTTCCGCAGCCAAGACACGAAACTCAATCGCATAGTCAGCAGCGCTGTTGCGTCCCTGTCGGAGATTCAGCAGACGAGTCGCGGCATCTCTTCCTCTCACCGGACAATCAAAAACTCTCTTCATTTCATCAATGAACCGATTAAAGTCGGAACACAAGGGGGATTGTTTCTCCAGCAGTGCATTAGCCCATGCGAGCGCACGGCCAGATAACAAAGTCATTATATAAGCCACCATGGCCCCGTCAGTGGTAAAGGCAGAAGGCTGGAGAGTGAAAATCAAAGTGCACTGTGATATAAAACCACGGCAAGAGGAACCGGACTCTCCACTGTACCTCTCTGGGGGAGAAACATGCGGCTCCCTGGGTGTAACGGCGGGGACTCCATCTGCCCCCCTCTGTGCCTGGTGCCCACCAGGTGCCACAGCAGAGGGGGGGGGTAACGGTGAGCGCCTGAACGGCGGTGACAAGTTGAGCGAGGCGATCATTCATCTGCGCCAGGTGATTTTCATGTTGGCCCAAAAGCTGTCCTTGTAGAGCAACCGCACCTTGCAACTGTGCAAATTCCGCTGGGTCCATTTGGTTGGGTTGGTTTGTACTGTCAGGCTTAGCCCAGGACAGGACCCAAAATGCAGAATAAACTTGAGACTGGAAACAAGTATCAGCGTCAGCTCTGTTAGTCTTTACTTAAACTCAAAACAACCCTTTCTTAAAGGGGAATGCAGTTATACATTAAACTCAGGCAAAACAGACAAACCAACAAATGACTGGCTGGCATCGAGTCCTACATATAGACTAGGCATACAACAGTCACAGGGAACAGGTGAGGTGAGCCACACAGGTGAGTAGGATCATAATCAGAGCACAGGTAGGCTAGGTGGGTCACAGACGGTGACTGAGGCGGAGTCTGTGACAGCAATTCATTATTGTTAATTGTGGCACGTTTACTAACATGCCAAGTTTAGCTGCACTTGAACAACTGTTCCGGCTGCCATATCCAGCCCAAGAAACCGTAGAAACGGGGGAAAAATATTTAATGTACTTCTTAAAATAAATGTATCATTCCTATTGCTAAGGTATGGCAACATGACTGGTGTCTTGCACGCGTGCAAGACACTAGTCATGGTGTCTTGCACGCGTGCTTGGCGCTGAAGGGCCTAGGAAAGTTAGACTGAGGTAGAGGGGCCCAAGGTGCCAGGGCCCTCGAAAAGTCTGGATTAAAACGTTTTTTCCCCCAATAATAATAATAATAAAAAAAATTATCATTTGTGTCTAAAAACGTAAAATTACCGCTGGAATAAAACCAATGAGCGACTGTTGCATACAATTTAAATAATTGAGGATCTCTATATTGTATACTCACCCCTTACAAAGCTAAAATGGTTTCTCCTGCTATCACGTTGTTTTGAGACCTACAGTAGTTTTGCGGTTTGTGCGTCCGCCTGCATCATGTTATGGTTGTGAAACTTAGGTGTGCTCTAGACAGTTATGATCATCTGAAGTAAATGGAAAAGTCTTTTCATTGGCCCTGCACATAAGATCAACTCTCACGTTCTGTTCGCCCCACCCTCCCCGGTCCTGAGTGTAGATCAGCTTCAGCACACAACACGCATTGAACAGACAGGGAGAAAAAAAAAAAAGAAAAAAAAAGACTGCAACCGTAAGATCAACTCTCACTTCTGTTCTCCCCACCCTCCCCCGGCTTCTTGAGCACACAACAGGCATTGAACAGAGACAGGGAGAGCGAGAGGGAGAGAAAAAAAATGACAAAACGTAATGTAGAGCGGCATGTTTGATTACCGTAAACTGAGAGTGAGAGGAGAGCCATGACTGTCTGTTACACTCAAGGAAACAGCTGATGTCTGTGGGTAAGCATGCAACAGAAAATATTCTCCCCTCTTCCTTCTTCCTTCTTTATCCAACAACATTAAGCAATAAGCATGGATAACGTTTTAAGCATAAACACAAGTGTTTCGAACGAAACACCTGTTTGCTAAGTTCTGGAAGGAAGCACTCCCAAACTAGTGACATGATCAGTTGATCACGTTATGAATCTGTAATGTAGGTTCCCAAATCAAAGTGAAAAATTGTTTGGTTTGTTGCAACAATGACTAGTTATCTAAAGTATGGTAATAGTGTCAAGTAGTGTGAGGATTAATGTCAGAGTGTTTGTGTTTGAGCGCCTCAGTGCGGCTACAGAGTTCATGTGCTACCTCTTCCAGAGAGAGATGGAGACACTAGAAACTCTGCTGGAGAGACAAGACAAACTGCTGGATGTCCCTAGTAATAACAATAATTGTATAATATCCCATCATCTATCTAGTAGTCACATGATTATGTCATATAAAAATAACAATCTAGGCATCACAATATTATTGTTTCAGTCAGTCACAGTATTATTGTTTTGTGAACTCCCAAAATGTTCACAGGATCTTGCTGTAGATTAAACACACTGACTGACTTTGCTGTTAAAACAATGTATGTGCATACATGCATACACACAGTCCACACAAGAATGTCCTGTTATGTAGCCTATATGATCTAGCCTGTTATACAGTAGATATATTCTCAGATCATTATAGCCAACCCGTGTTTTCCATACTTTAGCTAACTGGACAAAGTTCTGATTGCATGCAGACTCATTTTTGCATGTAGGCTAATCATGTTCATACTTCACCCATTCTTAATAGTCCTATACTGCTTCTTTGTTTCTCCTATTCTACTTCCTATGTATAGCCTACCGTATGTGCTTCACTCCTCTTGTGCATTTGCTTGAGCACTGCTGCTATTGATTAGTGATTGTATATTCTGCACAACACCTGCACATATTTAAGCTGCTACTAAAAATGGTAGTGTTTTATTGTTATACTGTTTTATATTGGCTTGGGAGGCTGGGCTCAAGTCAGAGTTCTGGTGTCTCATTCACTTGCTGGTGATGATGATGTTCTGCACTTTTTATTTCATGGGACTGTTGTGGATTATACTGTATTAACAATACAGTAGCTGTATCTGAGTGTGCATGTAATGTATGATTATGTGTAGTGATCATGGTTAGATCAAGCTAGAATTCCTGGACTTTGTTTGTTTGATTGATTGATTAGTTTATTAGAAGTTTGCATATAGGAAAATTTAGTGTCATGACAACGTGATCACTTCATGTATCTGTCTCATCACATTGAAAGTCAGATAAAACACAGTACTTTGCATAGAATATCATTAATAACAAAAGGGAATAATACAAAAGAAACAAAAAGATGTTGGAAGAGGTCTTTGGAAATTGGTAGGCCTACATATTATTTTCATTGAGTTTTGATCAGTCCACAATGCATGATGGCAATCATGCTTTGCTGACTGATCAAAATACAATGAAAATATGATACATACACACCATTGTAGTACTTAAAAAAAAAAAAAAGAAAAAAAAACAGTTCAAAGTGTTCCCGGTTGGCCGGTTCTCCGCTTGCGTGGTGGGGCCCATACAGATTTCTGTCCTAGGGGCCCAGAATTTGGTGCTACGCCCCTGCGCGTGCAAGACACTAGTCATGTTGCCATACCTTAGCTTTTTCTGAACTGACCCCACTGTGCAAGAGCCCAGTTGCACAATAGGCATTATAGGTACAGCATAATGTGTGTCCATGTGCTTTGTCCACGTGACTCATTCCATGTTGGATTGTCACTGCCTGCCAAGAGACACATTACTAAATGAAAGTTTGATGCTTGATGGGGTTTTTTATCTTTTTAGGTTCACCTGAAACTCAGTGGCTGCCTGAGCCTGTGTGATCAGCACGCCCAACAATACATTCACTCTGACTGTGAGTCATGAGCTTCCAGAGTTAATAACAATGAAGCTTAATTAGGGAGAGAGGGGGAGTGAGTGTGTGTGTGTGCGAGTGTGCGTGCGTGCGTGCGTGTGCGTGCCGTCCTCTGCTCAGCTGTCCTCAAATAACATTAGCTGAGAGTTTCAATTCGTTTCAATTAGTGTCGCAGCGCCATTAAGCTGAAGCAGTGAGACACACTCCCACCAATTGAGGCGCGCGCGTGTGCGTGTGTGTGTGCGCACGCGCGCGCGCGCGCGCGTGTGTGTGTGTGTGTGTGTGTGTGTGTGTGTGTGTGTGTGTGTGTGTGTGTGTGTGCGTGTGTGCGTGCGTGCGTGCGTGCGTGCGTGCGTGCGTGGGGTGGGTGGATGAGGGGGAACACTCCACTATATTAACAAAGCTAATGGAATTTAATTTATTTGCATATTATAGAGATGAATACATTTAAGAACAACAAATCCTGAAAATATGTTGCTGTCAAAAAGTGTCCCCCCCCCTCCATTTTCTTACCTATGCATTAGGGCGGGGCAATTAACCAAAAACATAGGATATTGAAACCGATATTTAGAACCAATTACCGATTTAATCGTGGAATAGTTGATCTTAATCCTATAAACATATATTGATTAGTCTGATTAACCACTTAGCCCTGTATTTTTGTTGTCTGTAGCAAAATTAGCCAATCTACAACTCACAATGCGTTGCGTCGCGCACAGTGAACTTGTGGATCCGCTATTTTTGCAATATCTCGTAAAATAATTGTTCATTAATCATAACCGAGGCAATGGTTTTAAACGACGGTGATATTGATTTGAAGTCATATCGCCCTGCCCTGCCCTGCCCCTGCCTTCTCCTCCATTCCCAAATGCAAGCGAGGGCTTTGTTTAAAAGCATTCTGCCAATAGAAGTGCGCGTGTGGCTGAGCTATTTAAGCCTGCGTGGATTAAAGCGTGTCAATTGTTTGATGTGCTCTAAGTAAACAAGCCCAGACCCTCTAATAACATCAGTATTGTGTGAGTTTATCTTTGCAGTGTGCAGTTCCATTCTCCTGAACGGCACCGGAAATGAGAAAAACCTGCCGGCGGAATTAGCACTGTGTCAGTCAGGAGGGAGGAGGAAACAGCCCCCATGGTCAGTGGACTGTAGCATACAGCAGGGGCAAGTTGTTTTCAGTCAGTTCTACCAAAAAGGTTATTATCTCAACGTTTTCCTCGCAACATAATCACTAAAATATCGTCACTGTCGGGCAGAAACCTTGAATCTCCAAGTTTCAAATGTGTACGTCTTTAAGTAAAGCAAAGCCCTGCTTCATCATACAAGACTGTCGCACAAAACTGGTGAAAACAGCTGAAAACAGATCTGCTGTTTTCACTAGTTTAGTACATTTTATAGATGATAAATACAAAACGAACGGTTTTGGACATACAAGGAAGCTATAGACTCGAGCAGGGGTCCCCAAAAGGTAGATAGTGATCTACCAGTAGATCACAAAGGCTGTGCTGGTAGACCACATGACAATCATGACATGCACCTAAAAATATACCATTAAAAAAATCACAAAAAGGTGGCTTGATTGATTGACATCAAGAAGGGCCTGTCAGCTCCCTTCATGGCTTCTAAAGTAGTCAACCCCCCACAATGCAATGCTTTGTTTTCAAGAGTCAGTAGCATTACAAATCACTTCCATACAGAATGGGATGAAGTCTTCCCTCCACTATTTCTCATTACAATTGCGTTGTCCTATACGTAACGCTAGTGCCGTTATACCAAAGCCCCCTCAGTTAATGTCTTATACGTAATGCTAGTGGCATATACCAAAACCCCCTCAGGTAATGTCTTTGTTGGGTAGATCATGTCGAGCTGGTCATGTTAAAAGTAGCTCTCGGGTCAAAAAAGTGTGGGCACCCCTGCTATAGAGTGTGCGGCTACTTTGATCCATAGCTCTTTACCGCTGGTCCTTGCAAGTCCTCACCCCGACAGGGATGGATGGCGTACATAATAACTTCCCCCTCTTTGAACTCCAGCACCACATAAAGTATAGCTATGAAAGAAAAGGATGCTCTAGGTGCCATGTTGTAAATCACACACCTCCTCCACTGCGTGCACGTCCCCAGCTGACCTACAACACAGCATTCACAACTCATTCATCCTCATGGGTCTCAATAGACTGCCCTGTTATTTGTCACCTCTCTGGCCTAGCTGGAACAACGCGCAGAGCATGAAGTGGCGCTGGGCGGTCGACGGCCCCCGTCCAGGCGGCAACTCTCTACAAAGGTGTGGCCACCGCCATCATAGCATCAATACCCCGTGGTTTAAAGTAACTAACTCTTGACTTATTTGCACTGACTTTGGTTACTTATTTTCTGGCCCTGCACTATTGGGTTGCGTTGGTTGTACTGTGTACTATTGCGGTGTTGATATGGTGGTGTGATACTTGTGTTGCATGACTGCATTGACTAGCAGTGACTGTTATGTGCACTTTTTTTTTGTTTGGCACTGTTTGTTAAGTTATGCTTTGAGTATCGCTTTTTTGGGTGTGTGACGTGTTCCTGCAAAATACATTTGCAGGAACACCGCACTGTACCAAAAAAACAACAACACCTGGGAAGATTCTCACGGCGGAAGTCCCACGGTACTATGCACTCTCTGCCTCATATCGCGCCCAGGCTTTTCTCTATGCAGATGAGTAAGCCTGGCTACGCGAGGTTAGCTTGTAAGTGACTTGAGATGTGAAATAGTGATGGTGGGGGACTCGGCACACGTCAGGATTAAAGAGTCTCGCTCAGGGAGGAACACGTAATTCCGGTGACCTTTTGATTACCAGATGGCAGCGACACTACCCACTATGCTATGGCCGCCAATAATAGTGAAAATATCACACGGTCAGGTCACACAATGCATCGCATCTCTACGCGTTGTGAGCGTGTAGACTGGCTGTTTTCAGATTTTTTATGAGATTATTATTTATTTATTTGTTTATTCATTTAGTTTTTTCTTACTTTTTTTTGTTTGTTTTTTAGAAATATTTTAGAATTGTTTTCTTCGGGGTGCCTGCTGGCCTAGCGGTCCAGTCGCATACCACATAGGCTCTGATGCCTGACAGCGTGTCGCTGGTCTGAGCCCGACAGCCTTTGCTGCATGTCATTCCCCCATCTCTTCCAGTTTCTTGTCTACCTACTGTACTATCAATAAAGGCAAAAGATATCTAAAAAATGTAGATATTTTCTTTGAAAAATTATAATAATAATAACTAGAAATGCACTCTGTCGAGGTGCAAACTTGCGCCTCACGCACAATGTATGGCCATGTATGGCCTACTTCTGCGCAAGCAGAGCGCGCCATGAGGTGCGCTCACCACTGGCATCACTGCTTCCAAAGAAAAAACGTATACATTATGACTAATGTCTAGTACAACTGCTGTTCTAAATGCTGAGACTACCTGGTACAACTGCTAGCCTAAATCCTATTTGGGATTGAAGTAGAGACGTCATGAGGTGTACTCACCACTGGCATCACCACTGGCGATGTCAATGACATCACCACTGGCATCACCAGGAATACTGGTCCCTCATTGCCTGTTAATGATGATGTTGCCAGAGATGCTGGTCCCTGTTTGGGCTACAGTCTTAAACAAGAGAGGACACAGACATACAGTAGGCTACCGATCGCAGTACTTGTACGCACAGCTTGCACAAGTAATTATCACAATTATTACAAATTAATACAAATGGTTATTATTATTAATTAGGTTATGCAACCCCTAGTCTCACGCAGCCAGACAACTATTCCACAATCTCCGAATGCTATATAGAGTCTGGAACGGCAGCTCCCGAACGCCGAGTATCGGAAGTAGCCACTGCTGCACGGAACTGTAGTCCCCTGGTAGTCCCATTGGAAACATAACAGAAGCACACTCGCACAGACAGAGTCATTTGAGCGGCATATTCTTGTAATGGGTGTATAGTTTAAGAAAACATTTGAAAACATCATGGAAGTAACACCAACAACACCAGAGAAAGACGAAATAACACCCCAAAAAGTTTTGAAAGGAGACATAACGTTTCCAGTAGGACTTGTTATTGCTACTGCACCAAGGGAGCAGTTGCGTGACTCACATCCGCTCTATCTCGCACTCATCGTATATATTTCCGTGCCCCAGACTGTATGCTGGGAGCATTTGCAAATCGCGGAGGTAACAGTCTGGCCACGCGAGACTATGCGACCCCAAAACGGATCCCTATATGTCCAGGAACCACGTACTTGCCTCAATGCAACAGCTTCATCCACACCGTAGGCTACACTGTTGCCACGGTGTATCCTAGCAGTCCATTGTTAGGCACACATTAATGAAAGGCAAACAAACAGTTTATGCTAATGTGCATGCCGTCGTCCCTCTAATGAATTTAAATGCAGGTTATCCGTCCCCCAGTGTAATTAATTCACAAAACAATAAGAGGATTTGCCTTTGCTAAGCCACTGTCTGCTGAGCCATCAGTCAAATATCGGCAAAGCAAGGGTATCACCGAGTACTAGTTTCTCTCTCCAATCAATTTATGTCACCGGAAAAACAACTGATTTAATTCCTCTAATACGATGTAATTATTCCTTCATTAATGACGAGACAAAATGCAGTGTGTGTCACTCATAGGTATGGGAGAAAAACAAATACACGCATCTTCACCCTACTGTATATGGTATATACTGTATACAGTGTGTAATTGCTTCTATTATTTAGACTTCATGTCACTAATTGCGTGATAAATTGTGTTTCTAGCTGCTTAATTAAAAGCTTTCAGCCGGGCGTCCCTATTTTGGGCATGTCATTAGAGCCAAAATTCTCCATATGCGCATAAAAGGGACCGACAGACAGACAGACAGACAGACAGACAGACAGACAGACAGACAGACAGACAGACAGACAGACAGACAGGTGGGTACTCCAGTAGTGTAAAGTAATGACATGTACTCACCTACTGTACTACTAGTAGGTGAGTACATGTCTACTACTACTACTTTTCTTAAGTTGAGTATTTCCAATATTCAGTACTTTTACTTCTACTCCACTACATCTCAGAGACAAACTGTACTTTTTACTGCACTACTTATTATTTGAAGAGGTGGTGAAACCTTTTCATGTCAAGAACCCCCCAAATGATACGTGTTTGGCCACGGAACCCCATTTCTAAATATTTTTGTTCCCCCCAGAAGCAAAGCTTTGGGTTCAAATCTAACATGACACAAATGCTTTCCCGTTTTTTTGCGACTGAAGGTCGCAGTTTAGTATGTAAAACGGCACGTCATGTCTCCGTCCGTCCGGACATACGGTCTATGGGTTTTGCCGTCATATGATTCCTATGCTCACTTTAAAGGACCACTTCACCTATATGGGACAACCAGATCTTATCTTATTGTTGTTTGGGACATGATCAACACAATCCTAAGTAATTTTGTTGTGTTTAATCTGTGTTTTTAGATATTTTAGTATTTCAGCATGCTACAAAGCATAATATGATGCTTTGTAGCATGATATTGTTATCATCTAATGCATCATATGATGCAAAATGCATCATATGAGGCTTTGTAGCATGCTGAAATACTAAAATATCTAAAAACACAGATAATAATTCAGGATTGTGTTGATCGTGTCCCAAACAACAATAAAATAAGATCTGGTTGTCCCATAGGTGAAGTGGTCCTTTAAGATTACACACACACACACACACACACACACACACACACACACACACACACACACACACACACACACACACACACACACACACACACACACAATAGAGTGAAAAAAGCATAAAAAGCAGTCTTCAATCTCTAGATTGAATGATGCCACCTCAAAGACTACGCAAGCTGATGCATGAGTGCATTGAAAAGGCTGTGAATGTGTGAAAAGGCACAACACAGATGAAGGACCAACATTTCAAAGTGTCACATTAAAGGAATGTTTCACCACTTCTCTCTCTTCTCTGATAAAGAACTCGGATGATTCGGAAGTGTGCAAAACAACCATGCAGTAAACTGCACTGTGTATGCATTCCCTAACAGGATTGACTGATTACTCATTATAATTAGTCCCCCCCCCCCCCCCCCACCCCTCTTCCATCTGTTCACAGAGGCCATGAGGGAAGTGTGAATATATCCTGTGTACCCATTGGACACCAAAGGCATGAAAAGACTGCAAAAATATTTGTGATAATGGCTGTGTGGTGTATACTGGCAGCCCCCGAATTTTTAATGTAAATAAAGTTGCCAGCCACTTAATCTCTGAGAAAATTAGAAGTGACTCATCAGTGGTGAGGGAAATGAAAATGGGAGCCCGGAAGATGTGACTTTGCATGATTATCAAGTTGCCACGGGGTCTGGATGCCCGCGGGGAAGCCTATCCTAGACTGTATGTGGTCTGGGATTACTTTGCCGGGGCTGTAATGAAAATGATTCATTAAAGTGGAACAGTTACAGTTTTTTTGCACTCGTTCGTTTTTTAATCCGGTATTGGGGAGTCGGGGACACAGCATGGGTGTAGCGGCTCTTGAAGGAGAGGACTTGTCAACAGAAAGAGAAGCTTATAGTGTAACTTCATTATAAGATATGCCAGTGATATTTTGGCACTTTTGAATTAATAAACTACAGCATATTGTGTGCATTTCTCTAGCTATAAAGGGATATCTATCTATCTATCTATCTGTCTGTCTGTCTGTCTGTCTGTCTGTCTGTCTGTCTGTCTGTCTGTCTGTCTGTCTGTCTGTCTGTCTGTCTGTCTGTCAGTCTTTCTGTCTGTATATGTATGTAAGCCTAGATTGCACTAAAGAAATAAGCTAAAACATGAAATGTGATTCTTTCAGTAGCTAGTATACAAACACTAGCAATGGAAATGTTGCACATGCACAGAAATAGAGGCAGAAACCTGCATGTAAAAGCCTAATCTTAAACGTTTGCCACAAGCTGTGCCTCGGTAAATGTTTACACTGCACAATATGGCAATGCATGCGAGGCAGAGATACAGGGATATGAAATGTATACTACGGGTATGTGCACCACATCCCGGGAATATCTATCACAATGTACAGTATGTGCACAGGCTGCACTGGCTGGCAGTGCAAAACAGAGTCCCAGCAGGTAAACAAGGTTTATTTAAAGTGTTTTTTGAAGTGTCTCAAAACTTGATCACAATGACAACGGGTGGCTTGGGCATACAGATGGCGCTCTGATTGTTTTCACTATTTACCATAGTGCGCGGCTTTGAAAGTCAAAGCCGCCCGCCAGGGAAGGGAGCGAGCCAACCAGCCACCTCTCACACTGTGATTCAGATTCCCTGCCTTGTGAGGTTAGACCACTAAGGCCGGTAACGCAACCACTTTAACCATTATTTTTTTTAATACTTTGGCTATTCAAAAATAGCAAATCTACAAGCTGTCCCTCTTCTAGGATTGATAAGGGTTATAAACAAAGTCAGTCTGACAATGGCCAAAATAATTATTTTATCATTATTTTACGCTTTTTGTGATCATTTTTGAATAGAAACACATACTGTATATGAAGCTTAATCTTTTTTTTTTATATTTTCGAAACATTCCTTTTATTTTAGCGTCCGTTTTTCAAGAAAAAGTTGACTATAGCTCCTTTAAAGCAATCATTTTTAACTTATATCTTTGCTTCTGGGGGGGTCCCTGGAAGAACATATTTTGAGATGGGGGATCCGTGGCCAAATACTTCATCGTTTTGGGGGTCCTTGACATGAAAATGTTTGAGCACTCACTGATATGGAAACTGTTAGGATTTAGAATACATTCTGTAAAATGGGCCTCACTCAGGCCTTGCGAGGTTAGGTTAGCCTACCACTACGCTCACTCTGCTGAGCTGCAGGTTCATTTCAAGAGCTTTTCTTTTCATTGTTTGGAGGTTATCCAGAGGAAGCCCACCCATCTAAAATGTGCATAGGAGGAGCTGTCTTTGGAAAACAGCCTACTGTAAATCTCATTCTTTGTTCCCTGACAAAGTTGTAGGCTAACTTACTAACTCCTCTGCTGTCGGCCATTATTGATTCCAGTCAGAGTCTATACTCTGGCATGCACTGGTGGAAAGAAGTACTCAAATGTTTTACTTAAACACAAGTATCAATACTGCAATGGAGATATACTCCGTTACAAGTAGAAGTCCGGAAGTCCGGAGTAAAAGTACAAATAAGTATTGGTATCAAAATGTACTTCAAGTACAAAAAGTAAAAGTAGTCATTGTGCAGAATGTCCCATTTCACAAGTTCAAAATGTATATAAATCCTTGAAAATTATAGATCTACATGCGTCGCATTATGAGCTTGTAGATTGGCTAATTTTAAATGGTCGAAATGTATATTGAAGTGGTTAATGTATGCATTTGAAAATACTGTAAAAATAACTATGTACTGTACTGGTTGTATGAAATGGTACCGAAATAAACTAACCTAAACATTTTGTAATAATAATCCAAATCTTCAAAGTAATTAGTAACTAGTTTTCAAATAGCTAAATGTAGTGGAGTAAAGGTACAATATTTGGATCCAAGATGTAGTGGAGTATTGGAAATTGGAAATACTCAAGTGAAGTATTGGAAATTGGAAATACTCAAGTGAAGTACAAATACCTCAAGATTTTACCTAAGTACAGTACTTAAGTAAATGCACTTAGTTACTTTACACCACTGCTGGCATGCCGTACGACACTGGCACACACATGCGACACCAGCGTACGACCAACGGTCAGTGATTATACTACACTGAACATCTGGCTTATACTGATCGAAAGCTTCAGCCTTTAATTAACATAATAGGGACTTTAAGCTTGGACAGTTTTCAGGGCGGCTCCGCTAGGCGGAAGTACGCCTGTATGCCGCGATCGGTGTAGCAGTCAAAATTGTTAAGCAAACAGCCGTCGGCGACGGGTTCCCACTCCTTTCACTGAACTCTATGGTTCCAATGGTGACGCGTCTATGCAGCAGACGTTGTAGACGCTACGTGGAAAGGTAGCTTCTGCCGTAGTATGAAGTGCTGCGACGGCAAGCAGGTTTATCTGTCAAGCACTGATCCATTTCTGGTGACCGCAGCGGACTGCCGTAGCCGTCATTGCTTAAAGTCCATATTAGAGTGCAGAAGCCTTTTTGAGCGGTGGTCACACCGTCTCCTATACGTGACCATGTGTGTACTGTGTAGCTAAGCGTGTGTCTGTCTGTCTGTATGTAGCCTGGCCTGCAATACTGTTGGGTGACCAGAGAGGTGCTGACCAGAGAGCCTTGAAATGTACATGCCTGCATGCACACAAGCGCGCGTGCGCGTACGTACTCACACACACACACACACACACACACACACACACACACACACACACACACACACACACACACACACACACACACACACACACACACACTCTTGAAATGAATGGACAACACCGCTCAGTTCACACTGGTGTGATTTATTTTTATCTCAAACAGGCTAGGGCAAGAGTTAACCTATGTTTTTGCCCTGTCTGTTTGTCTGTGTGTCTGGCTATGTTGCCAGAGCTAATCTCGCAAACTGATCTAAGAGCTAATCTCGAGATCAGCACCAAATGTCAAGTTGCATGCACGCAGCCAGTAGGCCAAGGACATCCCTCCCCAGTCCCCACATACAGTATATAGCCTACACCTATACGCATAGTGCAGTTGACGTAACATGCCACACATCTTCTCTGTAATGTAAGATTCTGCTTCTTACGCAGTTCCCTGTGTAAGCCACCCAGCGTGGCGGAGACATGGGGTGTCGCACCAAATTCTGGGCCCTGGGTACAAGGATTCACTTCAATTATTTTGTGCTTTAACTATTGAAAAATAGCAGATATATAAGCTCACAGCGCGGCACCAAGTGCCGCGCTGCGAGCTTGTAGATCTGCTATTTTGTGCAAGTCTTTGAATATTTCAAATCCTTCTAAGGTTTTTTGAAAAACCTATGTTTCTATGTCAGTGGTGCTCAAACTTGTCAATGTCAAGGACCCCCAAAATTATATGTATTTGGCCACAGACCCCCATCTCAAAATATTTAGTTCCGTGGACCCCCCAGAAGCAAAATTTGAGTTACAAATGCTCGCTTAAAAAATACACAGATTTGCACACATTTTCACAACTTGAGTGCCGCGAGCTTGTAGATCTGCTATTTTTCAATAGGTATACAGTATAAAATAATTAAGGCCCCTCCACCTTGGGCCCTAGTAACTCAGTCCCACTTTCCCCCCCTTGTGACGCCCCCTCTGACTGACACCTCAGCATATATTCAGCATGTGTGAGTGCAGTCATCTTCTTGTACAACGTATTTCCTGAAATTATATACACACTGCAAATGCACGGTCGAAATCCTCTGTAATCGTAAAACTGCTTAAGCGTAAAAAAAAAAAAGAAAGTTGATGGTTGCATGAATATCAAAACACGGCCATGCTTCGGACACTTTGCAGGGGTTTGTGTGTGCGTTGCTACAAAGCAAAAATCACAAGACTTGGTGCAGAACAATTTGTATTCCTTTTAAGGCTTCAGATAAAACCTGTGGCTTTTTCTATTTCACGTTTTGTGGTATCTGACTATGCAAACCGTTCCGCTTGCGCTCCACTTTTTTTTGAAGCTCTCACGCGATCCTCTCTCCGAGAGGATGACCTTTTACTGTATGTAAAGCCATTCGTCTGCACCGCCGCTGCTTTGACACGCGCGCAGAATGATAATTCCTCCCTGCCGCCATGCGGAACCCTTTTTATAATGAAGCCGAACCGAACTAACCGCAACCCAGGAGCATTTCTTGTGGCGACTTAAAGGAGTGGTTCTCGGGGCGCCCGCTGGCCTAGTGGTCAAGGCGCATACCACATACTATGCTATGATTAGGGTTGGGACTCGTTAGGATTTTAACGATTCCGAGTCCTTAGCGATTCCCTCTTAACGATTCCGGTTCCTAACGGTTCTCTTAACGGTTCCAATATATATATATTTTCATATTTTCTGACACTGACGCTTCTGTATGTCCTATAGAAAAATAAAACATGAACGATTGAGACCATTTGTTTACATAAGCCTAATGGGCGTTCAAATAAATAATAATTTAGGTATAGTTGTTGTAATACAAATTTATATTGTAATATAATCACAGTTAAGGGTCAATTTGTTTCTTACCAATAGGGCTACTTTTGTGTAATTGAAAATGTAGATATATTCATGTGGTGTGTGTGGTGTGGTGTGGTGTGGTACTAAAGCTGCAGTGGAAAAGGGGCTATTGTGAAGTCAGGTTTCTAAACGTCGCGCCCATCTGTATGTTTAAGGCTTTAAGCGTTGGTTAAAATAGCTGATCTACAAGCTCACGTTGTCTTGTGGATGCGACGCGTTGTGAGCTTGCAGATCAGCTATTTTTGGCATGCAACACAGCGAAGTAGTCAGGCTTTACTTGCGTTGCAACTTGCAAAGACGTAACAAGGAAGAAGAGAAGCACCCAGGCAGACGGCACAGAGGAGCGCCTCAGTCCGCTCACATATCAACTTTCGCGAGGTCTTCTGCAGCTGCGGGTGTTATTTGGAGCATAATGTGAAATGTGAATGAAAAGAAAGATGCGAGGACAGAAGACCGCGGACCGAACGAGCGAACGAGCCTACGAGCGCCGCTCATGGACGTCAGAATGAACGCGCTTCCAGTGAGCTGAAGTACAGCCAAACTTTGGAAGACTTCTGTCTCTTCGGCACCATGCTGTTTGTTTATCACGCTGCTTGTTGGTGTGTTCAGTTGTCGTCGCTCTCACTCGCGCTGCTCAGTGACGCGGACATTCCCAGCATTCTTTCTGTAGAGGTGGCCTGACGTCACCACAGCTGCTTGCAATGGAATGCACATTAAATGCGCGCTGATGAGACCCGTTAAGAGGATCGGACCGGCAAAAATGATTGACCCGGTTCTGGACCCGCTATCATGGAACCGGGTCCTAAAAAGAACCGGTTTCGGGTCCCAACCCTAGCTATGATGCCTGCTGGCGTCGCCGGTTCGATTCCCGATCTGGACGACCTTTGCCACATGTCATTCCCCGTCTCTCTCCCCATTTCCTGTCAGTCTACTATCCTATCAAATAAAGGCATAAAAAGCCCAAAAACAAATCTTTAAAAAAAAATGGGTCCCAGTTAAAATATGATTATTTTGAGGGGTCCCCAGTTAAAATATGATTATTTTGGGGGTCGCGGCCTTAAAAGGTTGACAACCCCTGACTTATAACCTCTGGCTCGACAACACTGTAGGCCTACTACGTCGGTACCACATCATTAGCAATAGATTACGCATTAACTAATTAACATTAGTTAATTATTAATCAACGCTGCGCTTCCTTTTCAGCCGCCTTGAACATAGCGCACTGTAATTATGTCTTCCATCGACGTATTTAATACACTCCATATAGGGAAAAAAAACTTTTTGATGCAGTGTAATCAACTTCAAAGTCAAGTCCTCTGGGTTGTGGGAAAAGTATTCTTAATAAGGGGTGCCTTTAAGTGCCATTGTAGCTAAATCTGATGGATGAGCTGTTGGCGAGAATGTGAACACCCCCCTCCCCCCCCTCCCCCTCCTCCTTCCTCCCCGGCCTCCCTCTCCAGGTCCAATAAAGCACTGTTCCTGAAGGGCTCTGACGTGCGGTGATTGAAGTATTTACGACAAGACAGAAATGTGATGGTCGCTGAGAACGCGGCTGACAGTGACGCATGACTGAGCAGATTATTGTGTACAGACTGCGGGGCGGCCGGCCGCTCTGGATTGTGATGCCTCACTTTATTGTGGTGGAGGTTAAAAGGCTCACCCCTCTCGCTCTCTCGCTCTCTTGGCGAGATGCATTGCTCCGCACCGCCGGGTCCTTCTGACACCGCAAAGTCCACGTCAGCAGGATAAGGCAGAGAGGGCGGTCCCTGCAGACAGACACACACACACACACCTTGCTGGAAGTTAAACACTAAAAGGCAGCAATGGCTACATTCTACAAACCAGGCACATGCACAGGGGCGTCACAAGGGGTAGGAAAGTGGGACTGAGTTACTGGGGCCCAAGGTGGAGGAGCCCTAATAACTTTATCTATTGAAAAATAGCAGATAAACTAGCTCACAGCGCGGCACCGAATGCCGCGCTGCGAGCTTGTAGATCTGCTATTTTTTTAAAGTTGTGAAAATGTGTGAAAATCTTTGAATATGTATTTTTTAAGCGAACATTTCTAACTCAAATTTTCATTCTGGGGGTCCCTGGAACTAAATATTTTGAGATCGGGGTCCGTGGCCAAATACATATCATCTTGGGGGTCCGGTCCGGTTTCTTGCACACATTTTCACGATTTAAAAAAAATAGCAGATCTACAAGCTCACAGCGCGGCACCGAGTGCCGCGCTGTGAGCTTGTAGATCTGCTATTTTTGAAGCTTGTATATCAGCTATTTTTCAATAGTTAACATTCATGGGGGGGCCCGCAGTGAATCCTTGTACCCAGGGCCCAGAATTTGGTGTGACGCCCCTGCACATGCACACATAGACATCAAAGGGGGCTTGAGCCCCTGCCCTTTTATCCGCCTGTAAAAAAGTGCCCTCTCCAGATCATGAATGCGGTTTTTACTATGGTGAAAGAAATGCAAACACCCCCTTTCCATGACATACCTGAAGGCAGCATTCAATCTCCAGTATTGGCTTGATTAATGCTTAGTTCAGTGTGGTATCAAGTACCGAACATAGCTGACCTCCAAGCTCACAACGCGGCACGCTCGATATTTTCACCAAAAGAGACTTTTAGAAATGTCTGTCCCTGCCTCTCTTAACATTCTCTGCACGTCCCTGGATCCACTTTGCTGGAAGTAAACACAAAAGGCAGCAATGGCTGCATTCTACCAACCGTAGTTGGCTTTGACTGGAAAAGAGAAGTTCAGGGTACAGGGTTTGGCATGTTTATCTGTCCGTGCACGAGCGCAAATCTCCACCAGGAGGCATGCATTAACAATAATTAATCCTAAAATGATGCAGTAAGGTACAACTAGCCAATCACGGCATAACCTGTCATGATTGGCTAGTTCCTGTCCATTGCCTGGTGACACACTTGTCACATGGCCTGAAACCGGGGTTTTCAACTGCTTGTTCAAGTGGTGCTGTTGAGCTGGCCACACACACACACACACACACACACACACACACACACACACACACACACACACACACACAGGCCAGCATCAGTGTTTTGTATTCTGTGCGGGCCGCAACCGGGAGCTACTTGCAGCACTCACAGAATTGGCTACTTGACAGAATGTGCATCGTCCACAAAATACTTCTGGAGTTGACGCGCAAGCCTCCTCAAATGACCACTGACAATATATCTTTAATGCCACTGTCCTCGTGTGACACAAATACCAAAAAAAAAAAAAAGAAAAAAAAAAACAGTTGTGCATCCTTGAAAATAAATGTGTGGACTTGTCAGTTTGAATTGACAACGCTACATGGGATGCTCAAAGTTTCTCTCTGTCAACTGGCCACTGTCACATCTCATCACTTCACACATCATCACTTGTCACATTACTATAGCTTTTTGTCATATCCCTCCGGCTAGGTTGCAGCAGTCAGATCCTCTTCTCATGTTACTTGTATTGCTGGATTTGTCCTCATTGTGAACCCATATCCATGGCCAGGCACGTACACACATATTAGACATCAAAGGGGGCTTGAGCCCCTGCCCTTTTACCTGTCTGTAAAATGTGCCCTCTCCAGACCATGAATGTGGTTTTCACTAAGGTGAAAGGAACGCAAATGTAAAAAGTCTAAGCTTATCACCGGATGACCGCTTTTCAATTGTGATCTTCTTGTTATTATACAAGAACTTCTCTTATTGTAGGTACAACTATCAATACCTAACCACAATGTAGAAATACTCAGTATTCGAAATTTTACTTTAACCCATTTAGGCCTAACCTATAGTTAGGCCCAAATCAGAAATTAGCCTACAAAAAATCACACTCGTGTGAACTGAGCGGTGGTGTGTGTGTGTGTGTGTGTGTGTGTGTGTGTGTGTGTGTGTGTGTGTGTGTGTGTGTGTGTGTGTGTGTGTGTGTGTGTGTGTGTGTGTGTGTGTGTGTGCGTGCGTGCAACAGCGCCCCTCCCTTAACATGTGTGGTCAGAAAAGGTTACTGCAGGCTACAGACAGACAGACAGACAGACACGGAGACAGACAGACAGACAGACAGACCCACACACACGGCCACGTATAGGAGCGTTGTGACCACCGCTCAAAAACAAATATGTTGATACATACTGTACATGTACTGTAAGCCCCTCCCATACACTAAAATGTGTACCTGGCCTGTAAGTGCAAAAGTAATGGGGCATCAAAATATACTTTAAGTTCCAAAGTTTATATTTTTTGTAAAGGATTGCTTTTTTTATAGCATTGTACTAAGTTTGCCTTGGGTAAAACTGTTTTTTGTATTTGAGTAACTGTTGTTTTTTTTTAATCTATTGCATTTTTATTTGTGTAACACTGCTATTTTTGTTATGCTGTGCAGCACTCTGGTCGACCCTGGTGTTTTTTTAAATGTGCTCTATAAATACAATTGACTTGACTTGTCTTGAAAGGAAAACTCATCATGAATCTGTTTATACATTTGAAAGCTCACCACAGTATGTGTGGCAATGCGACAGTTAGCTTTTACCAAATGCAAGGCCTACGTGAAATCATAAGGGCAGCTTCTCTTATTCTGTGGTCCATAATGGTTATGATGAATGCCGTTGTTTCCACCTCTTGGTAAAAGCAAAACAGAAAAACAAGATGCAGAACCCTTTACCGTTGTTGTTTGATTTACACCATTCAGTGCATACTGGTATGCTTTTTAACCACATAAACCCCATCATCCTTCTGCGATGCATTGTGAGCTTGTCGATCTGCTATTTTGCCTAAAAGCATTCCCCACAATAACAGAACAGATACCAGTATAGAGCCCTGAGGGACTACGGTCAACATTATAATTAAAAGCTATAGGCCGGGCTTCAGCGCATGGTGGCCGAGTGTTTTACCTCCCTTGACCTAAAAACAAATCTTACAAAAAAGTGTTCTCGTAACACAATAGGCTTCATTATGCGCGGTATTCCAAAGACATCGTGTTTTATGATATATGTGTGCTACATCCAAATACATCAAACAGCACACACGTGAAGCATGCACATCTCTGCTAACAGAAATGACAAAATCCATGAAAAGGCCACTGTATTTAATTTAATAGACATAACAATACGTGACAAGGGACTAAATGCTATGTGGCGTTACATTAGTTTCATCATTTTAATGACACCATTATTCAGAGGAGGGGGGGGGGGGGTCTGAGTCATTAATGACTGACTGCCCTGTCCATTAGTGACATGACGAATGGTAACAGCCTTCTCATTTCTACGTCTCTCCATGTCTCATCTGTTCCTGGGAAAACGTTTCACTCGGTCTCTCACGTGTCCCGGCGGAAGCCGGCGTTAAAACGCACGTCAAATGTGCGGCGAAAAGAAAAATGTCTGGTCTGAAACAGGAGTTTACTGTCAATATTCCAGGATGACCTCCCACTTGGGTAATGACGCCCCCTGGCGATCATTCAGAGAAACTACTTCAGCTCCCGTACTAACGTAGGTAGGAAGGGCCTGTCACTCAAACCGGAGTGACCCGCCTCCAGGCTATATAAGCCCCCGGAGGCGGAAGTAACATCCTCTTTTCACTCTCTGCGATATCACATTCAGATAAGTTGAAACTCAGCCTTTGTATTTTATTCTTCGCGCATTAGCCTAAAGCGGTGGCATTGGAGTCGCCCACCGGCGAGTGTAGAATTATACCCGTACTTAAGAATAATTATTCTTGTCCCGTCCTAAACCGACGGTTTTCTTTTCTATAACAAAGAAATTTGTTAGCTTGTTAAGGCCTCTGCCTGAACCAAGCGTGGCCTAGCATTAGCCGTTAGCTCGTTGCTCGACAGCTTCCTTGTTAACGTTAGCTACATGTTTCGCTATGGTCCCTCTTGCTTTTCTGCCGAGGGAATGTATGTTTCTGCCTGAACCAAGTTTGGCCTAGCTTAGCCGTTAGCTCGTTGCTCGACAGCTTCCTTGTTAACGTTAACTACACTGCTTCGCTATGGTACATCGGTTCCACCTGGCTAGGGCAGGCCTCGGAGCCTGCGCTCCACCAGGAGGGCTTAACGCTCTGGATCCTACAGCCCAGGCTGTCCGCCCCAGGCGGCCCGCACCGATAGTCAAGGTGCGGCGCTGCCGTCCGGGGCACCGCTTGTTCAGCAGCGCGCCTTGGTCAAGATGGCGCCAAGCGACGTGAGACACCGCCTGCCGTGCAGCCGACCGCAGCTAGCTCCACTGTCACTGGAGCTGGCGGGTCTGGCGGAGTTACCGCGAGGAAGGTGACTAAGAAGTCTAACAATATCCCTCCGGTGACCATTTCTCCTACGGGCGCGGTGCCTAAAGAGTAGCGTTGTGATGTGACCGTCGGGGACGTCCCCTTCGACGTGAACTTTAACAAAGCAGTCCGATCCTTCAGGCGCGAATCGGACCTGAGCTCCAGTCAGAGCTAGGGTTCGTACTCAGGATACTCTGAGGACGAGAAGGAGGAGGACATGGCGGAGGAGGATGGCTCTCGCCCTGTCTTTACAGTGAAAGGTAAGGCCCCTGCGGCGCCAGCACTTCAACTGCCCCTCCACCCGCCAGTCAAGCGGGTGGAGCGGGTGGAGCGATGGCAGAGGACTTTGGTTTTCTGCAACGGAGATGTTGGATTCACTAAAGCGCTACAATCCTCATGGAAGTTACACAAGCACAATCTTTTCTGGGTTCTGTCAGACCCCAGTATAGAGTGGTGGGCACGACGTTTATTTTCTGTACCCCGCGTCGGGGAAAGGAAAATGAGAATGTCGATGTATATGCCTCCTGTGTCCCAGATAGATCTGTTGAAAGAACAAAGTCTGTTTCTGTCCAACTCTATTGCACTAGCACAGATGACTCCATCTTGCATGACTCCTGTAAAAGTGTTGAAAGTCCTGTCAGGACTTTTTAATCAATCAGGGGTTTTATCAGCAACCAGTATTGTTAATGTCAAACATTTATATGGTTCCTCTTACACGCGAGGGGAATATCCCTCGCGTGAACAATGCAATGAATTTAACGATGAGTCACTAATTCTGTCGGCCTACTATGAGCCCTCGTCACGGGACAAGCATGAAGGCCATAGCGCAGGTATTAAACGTAAAAGTTCCTCCCCTGTCAGGGGAGAATGCTTTAGTTGCGGACATTGTAGAGGTTGATTGTGTTGGGGCAGGGGTCCGTGGTGTCACCCGGTTCCCCTCCCCCCAAACGAGGACGTTTATTTTCCCCGCGTCGGGGAAATAAAAATGAGAATGTCAATGAATATGCCTCTTGTGTCCCAGATAAATCTGTTGAAAGAACAAAGTCTGTTTCTGTCCAACTCTATTGCGCAGATGGCTCCATCTTGCATGCCTCCTGTAAAATTGATGTAGTCCTGTCAGGACTCCTTTGTCAATCACAGGTTGTGTCAGCAACCAGTAATGTTATGTCAAACATTTAGATGGTTCCCCTTACACGCGAGGAGAATATCCCTCGCGTGGTCAATGCAATGAATTAACAATGAGTCACAAAATTCTGCCGGCCTACTAATGAGCCCTCGTCAAGGGTCAAACATAAAGGCCTTCCCCGCGTCGGGGAAATGAAGATGAGATGTCCCAGATAAATCTGTTGAAAGAACAAGTCTGTTTCTGTCCAACTCTATTGCACAGACGACTCCATCTTGCATGCCTCCTGTAAAATTGATGTAGTCCTGTCAGGACTCTGTAGTCAATCACAGGTTTTTATCAGCAACCAGTAATGTTATGTCAAACATTTAGATGGTTTCCCTTACACGCGAGGAGAATATCCCTCGCGTGGTCAATGCAATGAATTAACAATGAGTCACAAAATTCTGCCGGCCTACTAATGAGCCCTCGTCAAGGGCCAACATAAAGGCCTTAGGACAGGGGCTAAGATAAATGCATGCCTCCTGTAGTAATGATGGAGTCCTGTCAGGACTCGATAATCAATCACAGGTTTTATCGGCAACCAGTAATGTTAATGTCAAACAATTATGTGGTTCCTCAAGCGCGCGAGTGGGATATCCCTCGCGTCGACAATATGACTCCTTTATGCATGCCTCCTGTAAGAATGATGGAGTCCCGTCAGGACTCTTTAATCAGTCAGAGGTTTTATCAGCAACCAGTAATGTTAACGTCAAACAATTATATGGTTCCTCATGCGCGCGAGTGGATTTTCCCTCGCGTGAGCGATGCTATGAATTTAACCTTGAGTCAGAAATTCTGTCGGCCTACTATGAGCCCGGGTCAAGGGACAAGCATAAAGGCCTTAGAGCAGGTATTAAACGTAAAAGTTCCTCTCCTGTCAGGGGAGAATGCTTTAGTTGTGGGCGAGTCTGTTTATCAGTCGAATCGCTTTGCTCTTCCTGTCGCTCTATCGAGCGAAAACCGAACGCTTCCGGTTTCACCGGATACGGATTCGCTAGCTCCCCGCTTCCGGTCCGGCCGCAAAAAAGCTCCGCTAGTCAAGCGGTACAATCAGAAGGTGTTCCCGCCTTGCGGCCTATTGAACCCCTGCGCTCCGCATCCGGGTGTTCCGGATACGGATACGCAGGTTCCCCACTTCCGGTCCCGCCGCAAAATAGCTCCGCTAGTCAAGCGGTACAACCAGAAGGTGTTTCCGCCATGCGGCCTATTGAACCCTTGCGCTCCGCATCCGGACGTTCCGGATACGGATACGCAGGTTCCCCACTTCCGGTCCGGCCGCCAAAAAAGCTCCGCCGTCACGGAAGCACAGTGGTGGGGTTTCTCTCGCTCAAAACACGCTAGCACGCTGCGCGCGCCAGTGGAAGTTATGCAACCCGAGCCATTGGGTATTTCGAACGATAACCAGGGGTTACAGGTTACAGTTCGCAGACATACCCCCGCTTTCGAGCAGGGTTATTCATACCAGGGCGCGTGGTTTAAAAGCAAGTCTTTTGAGAGAAGAGATCAGCTCATTGCTAAGCAAGGGTGCTATAGTGGAGCTGGACAGGACCCAATCCCGCATGGGATTTTGGAGCCGTTATTTCCTGGTGCCCAAAAAGGGGGGGGGGGCTACGTCCCATCCTGGACCTAAAGGCACTAAACGTGTACCTGAAGAAATACGTTTTCAGGATGCTAACTGTACCCACCATGTTACGGTCGGTCAGGCAAGGGGATTTCCACTGTTCAGTGGATCTGAAGGATGCTTATCAACACGTCCAGATTTATCCCCCACACAGGAAATTCCTACGGTTCGCCTTCGAGGGTCGCCTGTACGAGTATACAGTACTCCCTTTCGGTCTGTCACTGAGCCCGAGGGTTTTCGTGAAAGTGACCGAAGCAGCCATCGCCCCGCTGAGACAGCAGGGCGTCAGGTTGGCGACGTACATCGACGTTTGGATGATTTCAGCGAGCTCCGCCCACGAAGTGGCGCGTCACACACAAGTGGTTTTGGCTCACCTGAAGGCCTTAGGTTTCATAGTCAACCACGGCAAGAGCATGCTGACTCCAGCAAGTCGTCTTACATTCATTGGGGTCCTTCTGGACTCATCCGACATGTCGGTCCGTCTCTCAGAGGAGAGGGTGGACAGGTTTCGGGAATGTCTCGACTCTTTTCAAGTGGGCCAGGAGGTCACTTACAGGAGTTGCATGGTACTGACGGGAATGATGGCTTCCGCAGTACATCTGTTGCGTTTGGGCAGGTTTCATATGAGACCTTTTCAAAGATGGATGTTATCCCTCGGGATCCCGCCCTCCTTGAAGTACAAGAAGGTTACGGTTTCCCCTTCCTGCGCGATCGCCCTGTCTCCGTGGCTGGTGGAGGGGTTCCTCACCAGCGGAGTCTCGATTGGCGAGGTGGTTTCCCGCAAGTCGATCACGACAGACGCCAGTCTCAGTGGATGGGGAGCCACTTTCGAGGGGCGCACAGCGCAGGGGCTTTGGCCTCTGGAGATGAGGGGTCGTCACATCAACTATTTGGAGTTGATGGCTATACTCCTGGCGCTCAAGCATTTCGAGCCTTGGATTTTGCATTGTCACGTCCTGGTCAGGACAGACAATACGACGGCCATGTTTTATGTCAACAAACAGGGGGGCCTGGCGTCGTTGCCACTGGACCGTCTGGCTCGAGAATTGACGGTTTGGTGCTTGTCGCGCCTCAAGTCGATCAGGGCCTTACACGTCCCAGGTCTCCTCAACAGCGGAGCAGATCTCCTGTCCAGGGGAGATCCTCGCTACGAGGATTGGTCTCTCCACCCCAGGGTGGCGAGCCAGATTTTTCGCAAGTTCGGTCAGCCAGTGGCGGACCTGTTTGCGTCAGCGGAGAATACGAAGTGTCCGTTGTTCTTCGCGGTGAAGGGCAGTCCTCCCTTGGGGTTGGACGCCTTAGCGCACACGTGGCCGAGAGGTCTACTGTACGCGTTTCCCCCCTTCGACTTAATCCGACCCACTCTGGAGAGAGTCAGGAGGTTCGGTCTGGAGATGCTCCTGGTGGCTCCCTACAAGGGCACGTGGAGGTCGGCGATCGCCCCTCTCCTTTGCGAACCGTGTTGGCAGCTGCCTCAGTGCAGGGATCTGTTGAGTCAGGCCAGGGGGGAGATCTTCCACCAAGACCTGCAGGTCCTAGACCTGTGGGTTTGGCACGTGAAAGGTTAAACCTGCTGGCGGCTGGTTTTTCTTCTGAAGTGGTTGCTACCATTCAGAGTGCTAAGGCGCCTTCTACGAGGGCGTCTTATGATGGAAGGTGGAATGCCTTTGAGGACTGGTGTGAGTCGCGTGTTCCACCGGTGGTGGCCCATGTGGCGTCAGCCCAGGAAATTCTGGAATTTATGCAGGACCGCTTGAGAAGTGGTCTTGCATTTTCTACCCTTAGGGGGTATTTGGCGGCTATTAATGCCTGTCACCTGGGGGTGGCGGGCAAGGCACCTTCTAAAGTCCCGGAGGTCATCAAGTTCATGCAAGGAGTTGAACGTTTGAGGCCGGTGACTAGGTCTTTGTTCCCAGTTTGGGATCTGCAGGTGGTTCTAGGGGGCCTATGTCGGGCTCCCTTTGAGCCGCTTGTAGGGATGCCTTTGAAACTTTTGAGTTTCAAGACGGCTCTTTTGCTGGCTTTGGCCACGGCTAAAAGAGTTGGTGACCTGCAAGCTCTCTCGGTGTCTGCGGAGTGCATGCAGTTTATGAACAATGATCTCAAGGTGTTGCTCAAGCCTCATCTTAAGTTTGTTCCTAAGAACATGGTGGTTCCTAAGGAGCCTGTTGTTCTTCTGGCTTTTCATCCTCCTCCGTTTGTCTCGGTGGAGGATGAACGGCTGAATTGCCTTTGTCCTGTCAGGGCATTGAAGGCCTACTGTGACAGGACTGCTGGTTCTAGAGCTTCTTCTCAGCTCTTCGTGGAAATGGGCAATGTTCTTGTCAGAAAGCCGGTGTCTAGACCCACTCTTTCGAGGTGGATTGTGGATGCTATTAGGCTGGCTTACTCTAGTGCGGGTGTGGAAGTGCCGGCGGCACTTAAAGCCCATAGCACTAGAGGTGTGGCTACTTCGTGGGCACTGGCAAAGGGAGTCTCCGTTCAGGAGATTTGTGTTTCGGCGAATTGGTCTTCGCCTTCTACCTTTGCAGCCTACTATCACCTGGATATCGAATCCTCTTCGCTAGCGCATTCGGTTCTGGGTGCAGTTGCCTCCTCTACGTCATAGAGGAGTCGGATCTTCCCCTCCCACAGGTGGGCATGTAGCCACCTGGGGTATTTTGGGGGGGACCCTGTGTTTTCCTTATATAGTGTGTCTTACTTATAAGGCGGACTTGTCCTTTTCATTTAGTTGAATGAGGCGGACTTCGGTCTATCAGGGTCTCTCCTTATTTTCTCATGCCTTCACACCCAGGTCCGGTGGGCCTGGGACCTTCTGGGTGATGGGTCACGCCCGTTTGGGCTGTGCTCACCCGTATGTGGGGTGTGTGGGGGTATGAGAGTAGGTTGTGGCTTAGAGGGGAGTTTAAGAATCCCAAGTGGGAGGTCATCCTGGAATATTGACAGTAAACGGTAGGTTCCGTACGGAACCATTGTTTACTTAGATATGGAAGGATGACCTCCCACGTAATGCCCCTCTGTTTCACTGAATGTGGCAGAGAGTGGTATTAAGAGGATGTTACTTCCGCCTCCGGGGGCTTATATAGCCTGGAGGCGGGTCACTCCGGTTTGAGTGACAGGCCCTTCCTACCTACGTTAGTACGGGAGCTGAAGTAGTTTCTCTGAATGATCGCCAGGGGGCGTCATTACCCAAGTGGGAGGTCATCCTTCCATATCTAAGTAAACAATGGTTCCGTACGGAACCTACCGTTCCTTTTGTGTTGCCAACGCACACGTCTGCCTATCGTCGCTGTGTTCAAACTCGTTAAAGCTAGGGTAAGTGATTGCATTTGATCCAAATAATAACAAAATGGGTCTATGTTCTGATAGTACTAGTTATATAGAGTGTTTGGTCCATATGTGGACTGTAGCCTTATCTCCTGCGAGGAGAAAAAAGCAGTTTCATTTGCTCCACCAAAACTGTTGGGTGACAAGTTTTCCTCCAATCAGGATAGAGTGGGGCCTTCCTCCAATCATGGTCGAGTGGTGGCAGGTCTTACACGCACCAAGGCCCGCCCCCACTTGATCATGAGTGGAGGAAGGCCCCCCCTCCTGTCACCCACATGAAAACTGAAACTGAAGTGAAATCAATTACCCTACCTTTAACTGAAAAATGAAAAGAAAAGAAAGCAAACAAATTCTATCAAATGTGTATTATCATAAAACACACTTTACCACTTTGACAAACACAAACACACGCACGTACGCACGCACGCACGCACACGCTCACACACACCCCAAATCACACTTTTGAGGTACTTTTACTTTACTGGAGTATTTCCAATTGTCAGTACTTTTACTCAAGTACATTTTGAATACAGGACTTTTACTTGTAGGCTAATAGAGTATTTCTACATTGCAGTATTGATACTTTTACTCATGTAAAGAGTAGTACTTTTTTCACCACAATGTTAAAATCCCACTGTCAGGGCCAGCTGTTGCTATCCCCGTTATATCCGATGAAAATCACCTATGGTGATATATAAACAGTATAGTCTCCACACTGCTATAAATATATATTTTACACAGCTGTGCAGCTGTGAAGTCAGTCATTTCTTGCCCTTGCTGTGTCGCACATTACACTGCAAATAGCTCCATTTCCATACAGTGAAAAGAGACCCGCAGAGCAGCAAACCATCTTTGATATTCATGGGGCCACACACACACACACACACAAATGCTGCCCTGTAAGATGACTTACTGTACCAGCCTCTAGTGACTATTGTGCTGTACAGAAGAATATGTCATTGTACATTCTATGGTAGAACAAGATTGGGTGATTAGCTGACTAGCCAATTTCGACGTGGAAAATAGCAGTTCTACAAGCTCAAAGTGTTGGGACACCGTGAAGTTGTGAGCTTGTAGAGCGTCTATTTTCACCATTTGTTGTACAACGAAGTATACCGGGCTTGTATGGTTTGATTGATTGATAGATTGATAGCCTTAATGTCAAAAAAGAATGACACAAAAAAACGTGCTGGGCCTGGGGACTTGTTTCCATTGTGGTCCATAGCAGTCCATTAGATTGCTTCAGGGACGTGCTGGCCATTGGGAAAAGCGGGACAACTCCCGAACGGCCGGTTCATTCCCGGCCGGTCCAGGCCGGCCATTAGGAAAAAATGTAAATAAAATGGTGATTAGCTGACTAACCAATTTCGACGAGGAAATAGCAGTTCTACAAGCTCAAAGTGTGGGACACCGTGACAAGTTGTGAGCTTGTAGAGCATCTATTTTCATCATTTGTTGTACAACGAAGTAGACCGGGCTTGTGTGGTTTGATTGATTGATAGCCTTAATGTCAAAAAAGAATGACACAAAAAACTTCCTGGGCCTGGGGACTTGTTTCCATTGTGGTCCATAGCAGTCCATTAGATTGCTTCAGGGACGTGCTGGCCATTGGGAAAAGCGGGACAACTCCCGAACGGCCGGTTCATTCCAGGCCGGCCATTAGGAAAAAAATAAAAATAAAATGTCGGCCTTCGTTCCATTTTGGGAGCTGTGCGGCCAACAAAGAAAATCGTCACTGTCGGGCAGAAACCTCGTATCTCCAAGTTTCAAATGTATAATTTTTTCCCCAATAGGCGGCCCGCGGGCCATTTGCGGCCCGCGGGGGGCTACTGTCTGGCCCCCACCAACCCCAGTAATAATCGTGGTATAAGAGCAGCAACAACACTAGTATATCATCGTTGTCAGGTGGAAACCTTGTATCTCCAAATGTGTACGTTCTTTCGCAAAGTAAAGCCCTGCTTCATCATGCAAGGCCATCGCACAAAAGTAGTGAAAACAGCAGATCTACAAGCACACAACGCCTCGCGGTGCTAGGCGTTGTTTGCTTGTAGATCGGCTGTTTTCACTAGTTTAAATCATTTTTAAAATGATAAATGCAAAAGAACGGTTTTGGACATACAAGATTTTCACCCGAAAACTACGATATCTGAACTGTCACTGGAGTAGTGGGAACGCCACCGTCGCCCCCTGCAATGTTGTGGCCCTCGGCTTGGTACCCTAGACATGATCCGACCCTTGGGGAAAACTAATTGGGGAACCCTGGTATAGGTTATATCAACCAACTAATTGAGTCAAAGTATTCTTTGACACACACACACACACACACACACACACACACACACACACACACACACACACACACACACACACACACACACACACACACACACACACACACACACACACATACGGGGGTATTTCGGGGCTTCACTTCGCCATTCCTTCACAGGGTGAAACAACACAACTTTCACAGTTGGAATTGCATTATGGAACGTACACATTGTTAAGTTGTGTAGGTTTATTTCATCATAGCTCAACATATGGTGAAGTATTGCTGTGCCGGTAATTGCAACAACCACCGATCTTGTGAAAAATTAAAACAGGACCGCCAAACATTGGTAACTTTACACGATTCTGCCAATAATCATATAGTCTTTGAGACACACATCCGAGTTTTTGCCGCGTCAAACAAGGGAATCACGTAATGTTGATCCCCTTCCCCTATTGGATAGCTAGGACATGACCTACAGTATGTCTAGGCAGAAGAATTGTTATTCGTCGATCATAAATTACTCAGCATAAACTACAAAGTACATTTTGTTTGTTTTAATATCAATGTATTGCTGTAATGGAGAGATCTTCCAGAAATGTTCTGAGAAAAATATCAATGTTTAGTGAAAATAGCAGATCATGCAAGCTCACAACAGGTCCCATCATTGTTTTCGCTATTTGAAAAATTCAGATTGAAAAGTTATTAATGTAGCCTACTTTTCCCTCTTCCCTAGGAATAAAGTGGAGTCAAAAGTTCAATATTTGAGGAGTGAAAGTATCCAAAAATACAGATACCCAAAAGGTATAGCTATACATTAAAACCGGGAAAGCATCTGTGTCATTTGTAGATTTTAGCGTTGGCTATTAAAAAATAACAGACATACTAAGCTCACAGCGCATCTCTGTGTGCCGTGCTGCCAGCTTTGTACACCTGCTATTTTTTTTAACAGAAAAATCTTGAAAGTGTGCAGAACTGGCGTTTGCATAATTGGCCTGAGGTCTTAATGGAGGTAGACTTATACAGGACTCAAATAAAATATACTTTGTTACTGCCTGTCCACTCATGAATAGTAATAATCGATAACACAATGCGGGCAGGTGGCAATAATTATAAAGTAACACCTCCAACCTCCAGGTATGGGATGGGAGAGAGGCTCGGGGGGAAATGCTACAGATTCCTTTTTTGCAGTGTGTTCAGGCTCCTGTCTATCAGCCCTGACACATCTGGCGGGTGTAGACTCGGAGATAACGCGACGCGACGCGTCACCTGGGGTTTGTCACCCCTCCCTCTCTCCCCCCTCCTCGCATCTCGCGCGGCGTGACAAGATGACAATGCCGTCTTTGGACCCACAGACAGACACGTCTCCTGGTAATTGGTTTCCTCTCCTCACACCTAATGGCGTCGCACCCGCCGCCACCCCGTGCCCTCTCTGAGTTATAGGCTATACCTCAGCCTTGCACGGTAAAATCCATCCATCCATCCATCCATCCATCTTCAACCGCTTATCCAGAATTGGGTCGCGGGGGTAACAGTTCCAACTGAGACCTCCAGATTTCCTTATCCTGAGCAACTTCCTCCACTCCCTCAGGGAGTATACCGAGGCGTTCCCAAGCCAGTTTGGAGATATAATCCCTCCATCTGGTCTTTGGTCTGCCACTGGGTCTCCTCCCAGTGTCGAGGACCTTCCTAGGAAGGGGGGCATCCGTACTAGATGCCCGAACCACCTAAGCTGACTCCTTTCCAAGTGTAGGAGCAGCGGTTCTACTCCAAGTCTCTCTCGGGTGACTGAACTTCTCACCCTATCTCTAAGGGAGATACTAGCCACCCGTCTGAGGAAACCCATTTCGGCCGCTTGCACCCGCAACCTTATACTTTCGGTCATGACCCACACTTCATGACCATTTAAATCGCTGACCCGGGGCGATTCTTCGAACTTGCACTGGGGTCAGCTCCCCCGCCAATAAAAAGGAACTATGCTAGTCTCCGTTGTCGCATTGATCCAACAATCAATCGATTGATTGATCGTTAAAATGAACATGCTCTGAAAATGCAGGCGGACCACCCGGGCACTTAACAGGGCAGCGGTTTGTACCACTTCACTTCTAGCCTTACTTTCATCTAAATTGCCTATTCAACCTAAAAGAAAATCTCAGCTAATTCAGTTGTTGTCCCTACTTTAAGAATTTGGTCTCAATTCAGAGTTGCCCTCGGACTCAGAGAAATGTCTAACCATAGTCCTATTCAGAATAACCTCCTTTTTCCCCCCATGCATCCAATAATGATGCCTTCCCAAATGTTATCCCTAATTTGCCAAATTTACACAATTTTGGACATCTCCATGACTGGGAAAAGTCTAATATCAAAGGTTTACACTTCAGCACAAACTGGGTAAGTCTGCAGGAGAAGGCTTTAATGAGAGTGAATGATAGTACATCATGCGTTAAGCTGAACCTAATACAATTTAAAGTTGTGACACACGTGTTTTGGTCATGTCCTCGCTTATACAAGGCTACTGAACTAAACTGAAAAGCCACTTAGAAGTGGCAGCTAATCACAATTGGTAAATGAAAACATAACATAGCCTATCCTTACTTCCCCCTGACCTTTCTATTGTAAATAACATTCATTGTGTTTTATTTTACGACGATCTAAATTTAAAGCTATAGGCCTACTGTGTAAGTTGCTCAACTGGTGGTCTGTAGCAGTATAGCAAACCGCGGTCGCGTTTGCTTTTTTCGTCCGTTTTTCGCTCGCGGACCGGGCCGTCAGACCACCGCGTCCGCCTCGCCTCGCCGAGACGCTTTCAATGAGGTCTCCCGTGTCCTTCTACGAGCAGCGGTTGGAGAGTTACATGCTAGACTCCTCCAGTGTAAACACTGCAGTGTACTTCCTGAAGGCGTGTTTCCTAAACCCACCAGAGAGCCCGGCAGTGTATGTTCTGCGCTGTGATTGGCCGGCAGTGTATAACCCTCGCTGTGATTGGCCGGTAGTGTGATGACGCAATTTTTCCGCGAAAACCGGTCCCGGGCAGGGATCATAGAAAACATATAAAGAGAAGGCTTTAGAAGCTGAAAATAACGGAGTGGGGGTTCTAAAACTTTAGCGATTTAACAGCTAGGACCATTTTAAGATTTGTTTTATAAAAAAAGTTACATGGTACAACTTTAAATAAACCAAGTGCTTTCTTGGGCCTATCGTTTTAGTTGACCTTGTACCAGTGAAATGTACTGTCATGAAACTGTACCCTTTCCTATGAAAACTTCTAATAAATTCTTCAATCAATCAATCAATCAAAACCTTGCTGAAGCTTGGAACACAGCTGTCACTATGTGTAGAAATGGCGTTGTTTGGAGTTTCATTAGATTACTGATTTATTGTGATTCAATTTGAGGGGATCACCGGGAAAATGTGATCATGTATAGGGCCCCTATGATTAAACATAATCAAATGAAAACGTTACAGGACAAATAAAACAGCTGCCACCATCGACACATTGACAAGCTCGTTGTTCATACATGTCAAAGGGAGAAAATAAGGCTGCATACATACAGTACAGTACTATATGTACTATGAGGGAGTGGCAGGAGGGATAGCGAGGGAAATCATAATTACTATATAAATGGATTAATTCATGTTTATTATAATTTATTTTACTTTTGAGTTATGTAATTGTCTGTATGTTGGACAGGGGTGAGTGGTAGATGTAACAATAATTACGTTAGACATCTTACGGCTATTGGCTATTGGATACCTTAAAATCAATACATACTGTATATATATTAAAGAAATACTTAAAGGGGCACTCCACCACTTTTCAACCTATGTTCATATAATTGGTCCTCACTCAAAAATAGCTTTTTTCTTTTTTTTTTTTTTTTTTTCTCAGAGGAGGGCTGTCGGCTGGTCAGAAACCCATAGTCTTGTGACATCATCGATTACCAATCCAGCTTATAGAAACTGCAGGCTTTCTATTCCTGAAAAGTTGCAATTTTAAAGTGGAAGCCATTGTTCTCGAGATATTAAAAATCGAAATATTTTTTTCAAAAATATTGATTAATTTTTTTTTTTTGGAAAATGATGATGTCACAAGACTATGGATTCTGAACTTCCCACAGCTCTCCTAGGAGACTTGGACTGAGTAGAAAAAAATTGTGATATTTTATCATGAACATTAGTGAGGACCTATTATATGAAGACAGGTTGAAAAGTGGTGAACTACTCCTTTAAGAACAGTACTTCATTAAATGTACTTGGCTACTTTACACCTCTGATGACCCTCATCAAAGGTGTAAAGTAACTAGGTATATTTCTGTCTCAATTGTAATTCTTATAAAATTGTAAAATGTAGGCCTAGTATTAAAAATCACACTTGTGTGAACTGAGCGGTGGAGGCTGTGTGTGTGTGTGTGTGTGTGTGTGTGTGTGTGTGTGTGTGTGTGTGTGTGTGTGTGTGTGTGTGTGTGTGTGTGTGTGTGTGTGTGTGTGTGTGTGTGAGAGTGTGACTGGCCTGGCCTGGCCTGAACAACAGCGCCCCTCCCTTAACAAGTGTGGTCAGAAAAGGTATTGCAGGCTACATACAGACAGACAGACACAGATGGATACCCACACACACGACCACATATAGGAGACTCAAAAATGTATTAGAATAGATATGTGGAGCTTTTTTTTTTTGGTAATCTCTCTGGGGGCTGCCTTCAAGCACACGCACATGCACACACACACACACACACACACACACACACACACACACACACACACGCACACACTCTCATGCACGCACACATGCAAACGCTGTATACCCCCCCCCCCCCCACACACACCCTATAGGTGGAGTCACCTCTGGAAGCCTGTCATAGCCACAGAAATGGTTCAGACTAATTGAGAATCCTGTGAACATTGACATTCACACCTCAGAAGATCACTCTTTATTCCCGTGACGCTTGCTCCTGTCCAATCAAAAGGTGTGATCCTATATGTTCTACCTGAATGTTCACAAGATTCTCAATTAGCCTGAACCCTCACTGTGACAGACTGTGACAGGTATCTCCAATGACAGGTGAGAATTATCCGCATGGTCAAATTATTCAGAGTTGCAGTGGTGGACGGTCACAGTACACCTGAGTACTGTACTTTAGAACATTTTCATCAACAGCTGATACTATACTTATACATATATATATGTAGGTAAAGCACAGATATTCAAAAGATGCACTTATTCAAGTAAATGTACATAGCTACTAACTGTCCACCACTGGGCTTTATCGTGTCCCAGCAAGCACAGTCAGGACCTGGACCAATCAGTGACGTCTCGATTGGGGCCAGATCAAGTCAAACCATGACAATTCAGATCTGGCCTAGAATGTCACCTGATTTCAACCAACATAAATCCTGCCCACGAAAACGAGGCCAGATAAATATCATAACAAGTCAGATACGTCCCAGAATATAACCTTACATGTGCTCATAATTCAACTAACATTACAAACAATAACAATAATCCTGTCAAACAAAAAAGTCCATATGACGTCCTGGTAATGACGTCAAGATCATCCCCATTATGGGCTGTGATCTGGCCTAGTTCTGAAAGTCACCAGAGTCACCGGAGGACGTTATCATGACATCATCATGACATCATTTGGCTTGCAGGGGTATTTACAGCACATGTATGGAATTGAATAATTACTGAATATTCTTTTTTCCCTTTAGATGGAAAGTTCTCAAGAAAAACAGGTTCAGGTGAGAGAGTAAGGTCAAAATTATCATTGCTCACATTGCTGGGGGGGGGGGGGGGGGGGGGGGGTAGAGTAGACGCTTTACGACGTTTCACTGTTTTAGCACTCCTGCGCCAGCGGCCTTTGCTTCTAGATTTCAGCGCTTTTGCGGCGATAGTTCAGTCTTCCTTCCGCTTTCTCCCCACCGTTTGGTGTAGGCTATGTCACACCGCTCGCTGATGTCAGATGTCTATGATGTCAGATGTCATTCATATCCATATTTGGGAAAATATGGCCACATTTTGGACACATTTTGTCCAACTACCAACAGCAATGTGAGTCACAATTGCAAATGAGTTCCGTCCTTGTCCCTTTTATGCCCATATATGGAGATCCCTGATGTCATCAATATTAAGCCTATATCTGGGAATGCCCATACATGGACATATTCATCTCCATATTTGGGAATGGCCACAGTTTGGCCACATTTTGTCCAACTTAAACAACCTTAAACAACAACAAGTCTGTGCATTCTTTGGTCAATGTTGATCCCATGCCAAAGCGCCAGCGCTCGCCCAGCAGTCTGCTGTCACCCATGTGCATGCGCCCACGTGCGTCTTACTGGTATTGATTGTTCTTGAAGGCTGCCATCTAGTGCTGTCACCAAACCAAATCCTGTGCACTTCTGTATCTGGCTTTTCCTGACTGGGACTGATGCCCATGCATGCAGCCACGTACTGTAGTGTCTGTAAAAAGGTATTTCGTTTTTCTGTGTGGAGTTTGCATGTTCTCCCCGTGTCCCCTAGGGTAGTGTTGAATGTCAATGACAGATAATTAATGTCCTCAGTTCTATGTACAATATAATATATGGTTCTGTCTGAGTTTACTGTAATGTACAAACCGAGTTATGCCACAGGGAGGCGCTACAGTGCCACAGTACTTCAGGTACACTCCTTATATGGGCCTGTCACTTCCTGTAGGAAGCACATGTGTGTGTTGTTGCTTTGTCCACCACCGAGTTGAGCTGCTGTCGCACTGCGTGCGTCCAGCTAATAAAATATGCCATGCTTGCCTGAATATGATTCCTCTCTCCATTGCCTTCTTCACCTGAATGCAACGTGCTGCTAAGAAGAGTAACTCAACAGGTAGGTACCCTAACAAAAAACATGCACTACTCCTGCTCTCTATCCTGCCTCCCCCTGGCTAGCCGGGGCGCCTGACGGAGGGCAAAGGAACTGGTTGGAATATGTGTTCCTTCCACGTGCTATGTCCTACCCGGGAAACTCCACCCTGAGGTGATAAGAAGCAGCCTGCGCATTCCTCATGCATTGAAGGAAGCATGAGCTCAGTTCGGGACCCTCCCCAGGTTGGCAGAGGAGCACAGCGCCCAGGATTACAGCTTAATCAATTGGCACCGGGTGAAAAATGGGTTAAAAAATCACGGGATAAAAATTTAGGAAAACAAAAGTGTATCTGTGGGTTTTATGAATACCAAATTTAACCAATGAAAAGCATTAACAAGAGCTTGTTGTGACTAAAATAATAACTACTGTACATTGGATCTCCAATTTGGACATACCAGGTTTCTCGGCCCGACAGCAACGATTTGAAAACGATAATGGATCTGATCATCAGACCTTCAGAGAATATAATATCAATATGCGTTTCTGCTCCTCCTATTCAAGACTCGCCAGCCAAGCCAAGCCACGCGTGGCTTTGAATAATGCATGGCGTATATAGAACAGTCAGAACAGCAATGAATATGATAACAAACAAAATCAAAGAATACAGAAGATCCCAACTTGACAAAGCTTAGTCAGACAAGCTCGGGCGAATACCAATGCTTTTCACACGGACAATTACTGTATATCACTATGATGTCGTGTGCATGGCCTCTCCTGGAAACAGCACAGCTTGTTTCGGATTATTTACAGAGAGATGAAGGCCGATAATCACCGGTACAGTGCTGCTGAAGCCGTGAATGTCCTCGCCGTGAAATACCATGAAATGCACTCTCCCCCAGTTTGCCTTGGAGAGGAGCACTAATTAAGCGAGCCACTGGGAGATGGCAGTAATTTACATTTTATATGCCTCCATCTTTAATCCCCTGTAACCGCTATCTTGTAATGACATCCAGTGAACCACTTGAGCCTCTCCTTCATGCAGGCATGAGGTCTGACATCTCATATTTTTTCCAATATATACAGTAGGCTACATAATACAGTATAAACCAGTAAGACGCCTAAGGTCGAAAAGCTTAAGTTGGACAAAATGTGGACAAAATAATTTCCAAATATGGATATGACTGACGTCTGACATCATAGTTGTCTTGTGTGACTTGTGTCGCGGCAACCACACTAGTTAAACTGACACACTATGTCCATATATGGACATTCCCAGATATGGGCTTAATATTGTTGGCATAAAAGGGATTCTATTGTATGGGCATTCCCAGATACTGTTTCGTAGGAACAGTATTTATAACAAGAAATACTGTTCCTACAAAACAGTGTGGGCTCGCATGGAACACCACCAACTACAAAAGATTTCATGTGGGTGTTATTGTTATTTATATCAGGTTACACTTGTTGGTGGTGATGTCACCAAGACGCTGCTCCTTATTGGCTAAGGGCCTTTGTACTGTCTGTCATTTTTTGTTTTTGTTTTAGGAGAATAACCTTGGTCTATACAGTTTTGGTATAATATACTGGTCTCGCCTTTCAGCAAGCCCGCAATTAAACTTAATATTGAATATTGATATGGCATACTGACTATCAAGAAAATGAAAACATGGAAAAAGGTTGCCGACCCCTGCTGTAGGTCAAACGAGGTATGACTTATGGGGGAGTGTCCTATGAGAGGCACTTAATGAATGGTTCTAGCCACTAGATGGCAGTGCACTCTACCGTACAGCATAGACACACCATTGTATTTCAAAGGCTTTGGTGAGACTGATGATGTCACTAGAACTCACCTCAGTGTGTCATCAAGTGAAGCTGTATCCCTGTCCAATAACATGCAAGAAAATGTTGTGGATTTAGTTTCAATGATCTCAACATTTACACTCAACAATTTGTTCAGAAACAAATCATTTCCTTTCCTTTACAAGATCTTTAATAGGCCTACTGCCCTTTTTAGAACTTATTATTTTAACAATGGAATTGTACTTTTTGGCTCCATATTTGGCTTCAAACTTTAACCAAATATCTAAGATAATAGATGCTACCGACTTCATAGTAGTGAAGTCATAGATGACTGACTTCATAGGCTTGCCCCCAATATAAGCAGTAGCTCACGCAAAAGAAGACTCTTCCTTTTACAGAGGTGGACAGCAAAGTCAATCTCAAAAGCAGTTTGATGTTTGTTTGGCAAAACGTTGAACTGTACAGCGAAGCTCCGAGTAACTCCATGCAATGCAATGGTGACTACAATACAGTGTGTTCATTGAAGGAGGAGTTATCTGCCTGTCAGTCTGTGCGGGGCGCATAGGGGTGACAGAACAGTAAAAACAGTGCTTCCTATCGGGCTGATCTACAACAGAGCCACACTACAGGCATCATGGACGGGGAAAGGGCACCATCAATAAGAAGTGGTAACTCACAGGACACTCGCTCATCCAGGAACTCCCACCGGTCATCTGTAGCCATGGCTGCAGCCTCTGCTCGAGCAGAGGCTGAAGCAGCCAAAGCCGAGTTGATATATGCTGAAAAGGAGATGCAGCTCAAGATGGAAAATGCACGCTTGGAAAAGGAGAAAGCATGTATAGACGCACGCTTGGAAATGTTAAATGCAGAAAGTGCTGCAGCAGCAGCAATAGCCAAAGCTAACGCCCTAGCAGAAGTTCTGGATGACATGGACGAATACTTGGAGGCAAAAACTGAGATTGATGTAGAAGAACGGAACCCTACACAACGAACACGTGAATATGTTCAGGAACACACTAGCACGGTAGAAGTCGACACTCAGAAAGACCTAACTCTGATAGTAAATTCACCAAGCCAAGACACAGACCGCAACCTCTCCCATCAAAGACCTCCCACCAAGGACATCAGTGGTGCTGAACCATATGACCCTGCTGAACACGGAGACAGCGCAGACATGCAAGTTAAAGAGACCCCTCGGATCAGAGCTTGTTCACCACACAGAGGAGTAAAGCAAGAGACACTCTTCAGTCACATAGGACCACCTGAACAAAACGATCACTTACCTTCAGATACTTATCCACACACCAAAACATGTACAGCAGCACAAGCATCACGTTCCCATACTTACCAGAAGATGGAGCAATATACAGATAAGCCATCACATAACCAATCTCATCCCAGTACACCTAAGGCTCACTCAGATGAGAGCCAACTCATGTCTGATCTAGTCAGGTTCATGGCACGCAGAGAGATCCTCACTACAGGTCTTTTACAGTTTGATGGCCGTCCTGAGAACTATAGAGCCTGGAAGTCATCGTTCATATGTACCATCACTGCAGACCTCAACCTCACTTCTAGAGAGGAGACCGACCTCCTAATCAAGTGGTTAGGTGCAGACACAAGAGAACGGGTGAAACGCCTAAGAGCTGTGTATGTCAACAACCCTTACGAAGGCCTAAAAAGGATCTGGGAACGTCTTGATGACTGCTTTGGTGCACCAGAGGTAATCGAGAGCTCTCTACTGAAGCAACTTGACGACTTTCCCAAGATTTCACAGAAGGACTGGAGGAAACTTACAGAGTTGGGAGACCTGTTAATGGAACTCCAGGCAGCAAGATCAGAAGAAGGGCTTACCGGACTCGCTATGTTAGATACTGCTCGAGGTATAGCAGGTCTAGTACAGAAACTTCCCTTCAACCTTCAAGAGAGGTGGATGTCAGTGGGCTATACATACAAGTTGCAGCATGGAGTATCTTTCCCTCCATTTCATGTCTTTGTTGATTTTATTATGCAGCAGGCGAAAATGCACAATGACCCCAGTTTCATCCTTCCCCCTCAAACTGAGCACACCAGATCAGAGCAGTACAGGAATGCTAACAGGACATTCATCTCGGTACACAAGACGGACGTTTCTCCAGACAGAGACACAACGGAGGATGCTCAAGAGATCAATCCAGCAAGGTTGTGTCCTATACACCAAAAACCGCACCCTTTGCACAGCTGCCGTGGATTCAGAGAGAAGTCACTCGAGGAAAGGAAAGCGTTTATAAAGTACAATGGCATATGCTTCAAATGTGTAGCAACCAACGTGCATTTGGCAAAGGACTGTGATAAAGCTGTGAAATGCACAGAATGTGGAAGTGACGCACATTGTTCCGCTCTGCACCCAGGACCAGCTCCTTGGTCAACCCCTTCTGAATAGCATGGCGGGGAGAAGCTCCCCTTGAGTTGTAATGGACAGTTATAAGTTATGGTGGTATCTAGAGATACCAGACGGGAAGTGTGCTGTCTTGTATGTGAAATGTGTTGTGTGCCTTTAAGACCTAGTTGAGTTAATTGGTTGATTGTCAGGTTTGAGAGTAGGGTGCAGCCAGGTGTTAGTAATCAGTGCAGTTAGCCAGACTTCACCTTAGAAAGCAGCAGAGCAGACGTACATGGTCTACTTTTCTCCTGAAATGTTTGGAGTTGACCTGTTTCCAGTTTAGCCTTTACGGAAGCATCACTGGTATGTTCAATCTTGTTTCTGATGTGTGAAAGTTTTACATTGTATTCTCTGTATTTCTTTACTGTTTGCAACCATTGTATGTTTGTGTAATGAAGAACACAGTACCAACCTGTACAATTATTATTTTCAGTTTTTACCCTACCCTTGATGACACATTAAACGCAATGGTGACTACAATACAGTGTGTTCATTGAAGGAAGAGTTATCTGCCTGTCAGTCTGTGCAGGGCGCATAGGGGTGACAGAACAGTAAAAATCAAACCTCGGTTCGAAGTGAAGCGGTGAACTTTTATTCTATGTGTTCTAGAGTTATGAAGTCTGTGATCTATACATTCTTTATATATTCTGAATTCTACATTCTTTATATATTCTGAATGAATGAATGATTTTATCTGGAGGGCCGAATTATCATGTGAAGCTTGACCAATCCTCAAAGTATCCAATCATCAGACCGGGAGGGACACTACACACATATTCTGGACGTACAGGACAGATAAAACCTATTCATTCTGAACTGAAATGGCCATATATGGACATGGGACACACATTTTGCTTTTTGAAAAAGCCTATTCATTCTGGACTGATATTCTGGACGTACGGGACAGAAAAAACCTGTTCATTCTGGACTGGAGTGACCATATATGGACATGAGGTGACATACATTTTGTTTTTGAAAAAACCTGTTCATTCTGGACTGAAATGACCATATATGGGCGTGGGACACACAAAGCCACTCATTGGAAGAGGTTTTCACCGCTTCAAAAACAGTGCTGAATCCACGGCTGCTATAGCAGTGGGACACAGAGTGTACTCCTTTGGAGGTTGTTTTAGGGAAGGTGGGAAACTTCCAGAAGATCAGCTCAAAGTGTACGTCTTCAACACAGTGTCTCTGAGATGGATGAAGTTGCCTCCAGTGACAACTACAGGAGGAGAACGTCCCCTTGAGGTTCCCTGCATGCGCAGGATCCACACTGGTGTGCTGATTGGAGATGTCGTCTACATCTGGGGCGGACAAGGTATAGGATGAAGAGCTTTGCAACAACACTCTTTATGCATTTGATGTCAACGCCCACAGATGGCTCAAGCCGGAGGTTTCTGGGACCCTTCCAGAGGCGAGGTGCTTCCACTCTGCCCGTGTCTTGGGGAGGGTCATGTATGTCTATGGAGGGGAGACCCATCTGCTTGCTTGCAGGACGCAGAGTGCCTCTGATGTTAACTAAAGACCACGATGGTCTGGTCTTTAGTTAACATCAGAGGCACTCTGCCTCCTGCTTCAGCATGTCACTCTGCCACCATCATCGGGACAAAGATGTTTGTATTTGGGGGCACGGAGGGCAGGAGGTCGGGGGCTACAACACCGTCAGTGTTTGACACGGAAACCAACTGCTGGCTCAGCACTCCTCCTGCACAGCTTCTTCCAGAAGGACGTGCGGTTCATTCAGCCTTTGCCTACAATGGAGAGCTATGTACATATTTGGTGGTTTGCACAGGAGTGAGAAAGGCCCTGCGATCATAAATGATCTGTGGAAATTCAGTCCAGAGACCTTCTCCTGGAAGGAGGTTAAGCCCAAGGTGAATGACTCATTTCGGATAGCAGGCGGCTGGCTGCTGTTGCATGGTGGGAGATTGTGTCTTCATCTTCGGAGGATGTAAAGGAAAAGACACAGCCAATGATAACCTGTACCGGCTGTACGTCTTAGACTTTCGTCCTAGTCTTAAGACGCTATGCAAGCTAGCAGTTATTCAGCACGGTCTGGAGAAATCAGAACTCCCACATGATGTCAGATGGGAACTGGCAGTCATGACCGATGATGACGCAATGTGGGAACTGACAGCCTTAAAGGACAACTTTGTTTTTTTACAACAAGGGTTCATATTTTAGATTGTAATTAGAGAAAAGAAAAAGTGAGTGTTAAAATGTTTTCATTTGCTTCGTTCTATCTTTTTATCGTGTTTACCATGCTAAAATGTGGGGCATGCGTACGCATTGGAGCATGCGTACAAGTGGCTAAATATGTATTTTTAGACACAATAAGCCAGCAGTTTCTTTATTGCTATTTACAGTAACACTTCTAGACCCCATAAGTCACATCCAACCATGAAAGGTTGCGTTGTATCTTGGGAATGGACTTATTCTGTGTAAAATTACATATTTAGCCACTTGTACGCATGCCCCCAACCACTGAAATAAGAATCTCTAAAACAATAGAAAGAAGTAAATGAAATCAATTTAACACTCATCTTTTATATTCTTTAATTGCAATCTAAAATATGAACCCTTGTTGTAAAAAACTAAAGTTGTCCTTTAACTGAGAACTAGGAAGAAGTGTGGTTGCCATGACATGAATTATACTTGCAAATGAATTCTGTCTTACCATTTGAATGTATTCATTAATACATTAATGGCCATATATGGAGATCTCTGTGTCAGTCCTTGTCCCTTTTATGCCCATATACATTATTTTAACTAGGCCTATGGTATTATTATTACCATACTCGAAAGTTTCAGAGATACGCAGATACGGACACGATGTGGTTGCAATTATTTGGTACACTGGTATATGGAATGCGTTTCGGCGCTGGTCGAGTTTCAAGTCAGTCGGTCCCATATACGGGCGGTTCTGGACAACCGGACCACCTCAAGTCCTTGAGGGGGTTCCAGGTGGTCCCCATGCTAAATGATGGCGAGTTGGTTACCAACTCGCCATCATTTGCAAAATGTTTCATTATACGCTCTCAAGTTTTGGGTCTGAGAGGTTAAATCTCATGCATGTTATGATGGTCCGCGGCTCAAATTCCGAATAAATAATGGACCTTGACATGAAGGGTTGAAAACCAAAGTTTGAGGTCGCTCGGATGGACGGTTTTCACTATAGATGCACGCTCGCTCACACGCACGCACAGATGGACAGATATTCTGTGCATTTATAGTAGGATAACAGACATATACCCTCTCTCTGTATTGTTCGTAGAAAGGAACAGTCAATCCACAGTGGATGGTTGATAATATATTGGGTACAGTCTGGCTCATATGCAGGAGGCCAGGGTTTGAATCCAGAATACACTATTACTGGGCATTTACATGTAATGAGCACTTCAGCTAGACTCAGCACGGCAGAGGTACTGAATCATAATGGTACGATATGGAAGCAGGAGAGTTTGTGGTTGACACCCATAATAACTGAGATGTATCCGTCATTTGACATGCAGCTTCTCCCCAGTCCCCACACATCTGAAGTGGATTAGCATTTGGTTGGAATGGTGGCTTGGCAGTAATCATTGCCAATAAAAAATATCATACAGTAGTATTTCACATGCCATAATATGCAAGTTAACCTCTTTCAAGCTGGCATATCTATTTTGAACGCGTCATTATAGGACACAATGTCCGCAATTTACTACATTTGCCGGAAATAGCACAAGCTCGCAACGCATCATGATACTGGGCATTTTGAGCTTGTAGATCTGCTATTTTCACTATTCGTCGTATGAGTTTGCAGGACTTAAGTGGTTAACTAGCTTTCTTTCTTTTGCCAGAGCTGTGATAATAGATGTGGGGGGAAAAAAAGAAAAAGAAAATACGAATCCAACCCAGGCTGAAGGCATTTTGTCTTCTTTCGCATCCTGCCAGGTCTGTTCCTCTGCCCATTTGTCAACAGTGATGTCCAATCGCTCAGTGCCAGGCGGGCAAATCAGCACCTTGTCACTTTCCAAGTGACAATTTGAGTCTCAGTCAAGTCTGCAGCCAGTTTGCGCCCACCCGGCAGCTCCAGCCAGTCAGTCAGCCAGCCAGTCACCGCCTCAAAGCGAGTGCTAAAAATAAAAGGCCCGGCCCGGCACCAATCTGCGCACGCGGGGGTTTGCATGCATGCAATCATGGCATGTACTGGCCGCATCAGAGCTTTAGGGTGACTTTGTGATTGAGGTGAGCTTCCTCCATTCACGGACAAGGATTTTTTTTTCCCCTCTCTCACTCTGTGCTTTAGATTGAAGACAGAAGACCCCTGTCGGAAGCTTAGTGGACACGCTTACAAAATGTCAATTTAGTCCCACAGCGAAGTAATGTAAAAGCTCTGCATTTTTCTCGTCATGCACAGTCAGCCTCCATTTCACAGGCACGGCCCCAAGGTCAGTCCCCGCGCTGACTTTAACCTGCCGAAAAGGTCAATTCAATGTGTAATAATCTATTATATAATCTATTATAACACATTACGGATATTACCGGCCCCCCCGCTGCGTGAATGCGCCAGATAATGACAGACACGCTCATTAACGTGTTAAAATCTCAATCACAGGAAAGTTCATATCGCGGCAATTAAAGGGCGAATCACACCTATTAGCCTAGCAGTATATCAATCACACCCTGGAGTCATTTTACTATTTTAATCAAAGTGAACCCTCCCTGTGGATCCCCAGCTTGCAGCAACTCCGCATTCATTGATTGATAATGTCACCACAAAATATCAATTAGCATGAACAAAGACTATATTGAGAAATAATGTTTTAAATCTGTCATGTAAAAAATGAAATAGTATTGCTTGACTCTTGCTGGTCATTTCCCTCTGACCACCCTTGGAGTGAGATCAAATTGCCCACATTTTTCAAACGATTTGTTTTTATTTTTCAAATGATCTGTACATGCAGGGCAAAATGACTTAAAATCACTTTTATTTCAACCCAGTTGAGCTTGATTAGTTTGGTTATTGGTTCCATGTTAACTATCGGTTTTGATTTCCGGTTTGCCCAGCTCGGCCCGAATATGACATAAATACTAATCTGTAATTTGAACCTATACCCCGATCGCTCTCCACACGTCCCAGACTCTTCTCCCTTCTGGCTCCCAAGCTGTGGAATGAACTCGCCATTGCAATTGGAACTGCAGACTCACTCCCTAGCTAGCTTCCGCCCCAATCTGAAGACTCACCTCTTCAGACACCTTAGCCTTGGTGCACTTTAGGGATGGGACGATAAGCGATATAATCATTTAAAAAACACTCACAATAATTGTATCGTGGAGATTTAATATATCGTCCTCCGTCATGGACTGGGATCAATTCACATTTATTTGCCGAGCTGCATATCCGGTATCACTTAAACCCTCTATAATTGGTAAAACGTAGTTATAAAAATAGCCGATCTACAAGTTCACAATGTGTCGCAGCGTGTTGTGAGCTTGTAGATCTGCTATTTTTTGGCAAATGTTCCGCTCCAGGATAATAGTGTAGATTATCGCGATAATATCTTAAATCGCGATTTCTTTGGTCACAATAATAGTGATATGACATTTTCATATCGGTCCCATCCCTAGTGCACTTACCAGAGCACTTGCCTTATAGCCTCGACAACCTTGATTATGCAATGGCTAAAATGAAATGCATGTTACAGTATGTGGATTCTTGCCAGGTCATTGTTGACCCGAAATGTACTGATTATTGATTTTTCTGGTTATTCTACTGTCAGCCGGATGATAGGTTCTTGGTTTACCTATGATCCTAGATTACTATTGCTATGCATTTGATGAATTACCTTGTGCTGTCCTTGCGTATTGTAATTTGCTCTGGATTAAGAGCGTCTGCTAAATGCCTAAATTCTACATTGTACAGCCATTGCCCACACACCACCCATTTACTAATCACAGAAGAGCACAGGGAGCACACTCCACCCCGCATCGCGTCCTCCATGACTCACGCTTGATAAGGGGATGCGGTACACCTCAACACGTCCACAATGCAAATTAGTGCAGATAATGAATAATAAAGCCATACTTTAAAGCGACGCATACAGAGTATTACAGACAGATAAAATATGCACTGAGGGATACATGAGGAAAAGGGGAGGCTTACCCAATTCCTAGTCTATGACTAAAAAGCACAATTTAAAACAAATCAAAAAAAGGTTTAGTTTGCATAATACTAATATCTGGGCGGGCATGAAGCCCATCAATTTGAATGGGCACTATGCCAGTGTTATTTATTTCCTTGGCTCTCAGTTTAGCTACCGTATAGGTTTATACTTCGTTGTACACTATGACGGTGTCATGTCGCGCTCTGGAAATAGCCGATCTACAAGCTCACAACGCGCCACGCGACGCATTGTGAGCTTGTAGATCGGCTATTTGCAGCATGCAACCGCGTGCAACACGCAAGTGTAAAATCGGGCGTTACGACGCCATCAAGGCCCGCCAAAATACATTTTTGTCGACAAAATCGACTGTAGGTTTAGACGACTAAAATCTTATGACATTTAGTCGACTAAAGCTAGGTTAAAAAAAACTTTTCAGGTGACTAAAATATGACTAAAACTAAATACATTTGTTTTCAAAAGATTACGACTAAAACTAAATCCAAATGTCCAACATCAACACTGGGTGAAACGCCTGTCCTCCTCATGCTGTCTTCCTCTAAGCTTTCCCGTCTGTCTCCAATACTAAAAGCAGAGGGGCTGCCACACATTCCTACTGGCAAGGTTGGAGAATGTCAAGTGCGACATGAAGAGCAAGCTGTATTTCTGTCATACAACATGCAAGGTCGTTCAACAAAGTATAAATTACCCTGACAGCCATACATAGTGACATTCAGTCTTTTTGGCGACGCTGTGTGAAGAATTTACCAGTGAAAGACTATAAAAGAAAAACGTTTAATTAAAAAAGTTGCACGGGACTTTAATAAGCACCAATTCATTCTACTCACAACTTCGGCCATTATAGCATACATAAACATTAAGACCGTTTTCCTCCCATTACTTTTTACATTTCGCGTTTGTTTACATTTTCTCCAAAGGCATACGTTAACCCAACTTACCCAAGTAATTGAGTCAATGTTGGCTAAACACCGTCGCGCGGTTAAGGGAAAGTCGTCGACGTCTGATCAAAGAAATCTGAAATGAGATTTATGTAAATGCAAACAGGTGCCAACACTCCAGCCCAGCTGTTTATTCATCAAGTAAATTGGCTGTTATAAGAAAATGAATGAGGACATGTGCTCAGGCGGAGAGAGGCCAGATAATTGAATTGCACACTCCTACGTTGCCCACTTTACCTGTGCTCCCTACTCGGAGAGACACGTTTTACACCCTTTGATTAATAACCACACGAATCCTCCACGCACGCCTGTTCTGGGGGGGGGAGGAGCTGACCAAGTATAGAGGTGTTGTGGTTAAAAGAAATCACACCTAGTGTGAAGTAAGTGGTGCTATTTGTGCATAGGAGGTCCACGACGTGCCAACGCGTCAATCCCTTTGATGTCTCCCTGTGCCCATTGACGTGTTCGGCGCGTTAGACACGTTGTAAAGTAAACTGTATTAATCTGTAGCTACTGTACAAAGCTACCGCGGTGACGAAAATCACTCCATTTCCCGAAATGCAGCGCAAGATCACGTGACCGGTAAGTCTGTCTCCCTAGCTCATTCACATCAGTGTAACGCTGCTGCACAAATGTGCATTTTTCTCCTAATCTAACTTTTAAATCACCTTCATGTGTAAAACGCGGCCTTCTCTACCGGCCGTTACAAAAGCACTGATGCACACGATTGTTAGAAAACTGTCCTGACTGAAAGAAAATACTGTCGAATTACATTTACTCTGATTACTTTTTTGCCAGGCCTTCAAATAATCCTGGGCACCCTATAGCGAATGTGACCCTGGGCGTACAACAAACTTTGAGTGCTTTGTGCCAAGATGTAGGCCAGATGTAGGCCACACTCCGGAGCCCGGACAAAGCCAGATGTTGGAGCTTAGCTCCTCCCATGCGAGCACCGCTCAAAAAACGAAATTAAGACTGAAGAGCTTGGTTCACACATGATGAATTAAAACGACCATTATCTGAAGAGGACCTGTCCAAATAAAAGGATAGATAGAAAGAAATCACATGGAAATTGCACTACTATTATACAGTATATATGTACACAATGTATCTGTCGAGTGAAGAATATTAGAGTCACAGGGGCAGCCCGGTGGCACACCTGATAAGAACGCTTATCACATAAATAAGGCTACAGTCCTTCCTGCGGTTCAATACCCACCCGAGGATCTTTGTTTTATATTATTTGCGTCTCTACCACCTTTCCTGTCTCTCTCCCTCTCTCCCCTGCAGAAATACAGTAGGCTACCAAAGAAAAGAGATTCATTTTGAGCCCGGAACAATTTGCATTTCAGATGGATGACAGACTCCCTCTCTCCCTTTGTCAGTGTTGATATTGTCATAATCCTTTGTGTTTTATTGCTGTACCATGATTTCTATGTAATTCAGACATCTAGCATGAGCGGGCCATTAATGAATCCTAATGAGAAATGACATGGCATTGAATGTGTCATTGATCATTTTTGTCTGACTCCGACCGAATAGGCTATTTGGTTGGTAAAAATGGAAATACGTACAAGAGCAGTATTTGATCTTTAGATCTGCTAGCGAGAGTGCGGTGACAAAAAGCCAACTGTCTGGTGGACCTGTGATAATGGACACCATTATCCTTAGCACCGCTATAACCCTCTGTAGAGTGACCTCTACTGCACATAGCCTATAAACAGAGCTGCTACCTTTAACCACATTTGAATTCTGAGGCTTTTTTCCATTACTATTTAAATAGTTTGGAGAAAAAAGGAAATGCTTCTATTTGCTCCTATAAGCGACTGCAAAGGATTGTGCTATTTGTTTCAAAAAGCGTTATGCCTTGTATATAGAACTAGCCTCATAAACCACTAACTTCTGGATATCCAGAAAGATCCCAGAAGATTAACAAATGTCAATGCATTTCCGGAAGTTGGTGGTTTACGAGGCTAATAATATATAACATGTATGTAGAACAAAATGTGACATAGCTCTGTTTTACACAATGCTGTACTCCCTCCAACTGTATACAGTATATGTTCCCCCTTTTCAACAGTTTTTATTATATTTTGACACATGCTTTGGTAATGTAAACGTATGTTTTTTATGCCAATAAAGCTCCTTTGAATTAAATTGAGTTGGATAAAAAGGTGTGGGGGTCCACATCAGTGATGGAAAAAGTATTCAAGTGTTTTACTTAAGTAAAAGTATCAATACTGCAATATGGATAAACTCTGTTACAAGTAAAAGTCTGGAATTCAAAATGTACTTAAATAAAGTACGAAAGTATTGGCATGAAAATGTACTTAAAGTACCACATGTAAAAGTACAAAATGTTTGAAAATAGCAGATATACTTAAGATCGGCTATTTTCAAACAGCCTAGGTATACAATAGGACTTAAGTGGTTAATGTAAGTTTTATAATATTATAATTTATATCTACAAAGTAACTATAGCAACCAAAGTTTTCAAATAAATCTGTATCTTCGCCCTGATGGCATGAGGTGGAAGTAGCGATACAGACGATGATCGGAGTTGTTATTAAAAGTGTTAAGCATGTGATGACCTTATTGTTCATCATCAGCAAGTGAACAATAAATTACATGTTTGCTGAACTCAGCAAAATTCTTACTTGGCTTTCCAATAACAAACTTTATCATCATTCATCATGTCATTACACCTTGGTTAATCAGAATCCATTATTTCTGGGTCCAAACATTCCCTTAGTAATGTGTAAATACTACTGTTTTCTGGCTCAGAGTTGATGATAATCTCAAACTAAGAAGTGGGGGTTCATCAATATGTCCGTACACAAACAAATGTGTCTGTGTGTCACCGTAAAAACCCCAGGACAAAAGTCCACTCGTCCTCGACAATTTGCCCTCCAGGCCCCCAAACTGTGGAATAAACTCCCTGTCGCACTTAGAACTACAGACTCACTCCCTAGCTTCCACCGTGGCCTGAAGACTCACCTTTTCAGACTCCACCTAAACCCATAGCACTACTGAAACACTCAATGACCTTACTACATGAAGCTAGTTAGCACTTTTTTGGGGGGGGGGGGGGGGGGGGGTTTTAGAAACTTTTTTACTGATTATATTGTTTTTCTAGATTGATATATGACATATGCATTTGTTATATTGTTGTTGATGTTCTGACATATTATCCTGTTTATTATATTGATGTATTACCTGCTTATTGTAAGTCGCTTTGGATTAAAAGAATCTGCTAAATGCCTAAACTGTAAACTGTAAACTGTGGCAAAGACTTGGTCTTGTCCGTGGAACATTTTCTGTTTTACACACCATTATAATGTTATTATTTTGATCATAATACCCAATTACTGAATGTCAGTCTTCAGGTTTTCTTCAGAATATGTATGACACTGATTTATTTTATTATGTCACTATGACTCCACTACTACTAGTACTAGTGGTTCTCAAACGTTTTATTGGCAAGGATAAGGACCACCATAAGGTGGTGGAACCAAATCGACCCTTACGGGTACATTTGGTTTGATTTGTATACTTTCAAGAGTTTCAAATCTGTTATGGTCATTCAGGGCTATCTCTTCATGTTTTTCTCGTAATATTAATGTCCACTTATTGTGTGTGTCTGTGGCAAAGAAATATTTTTTACAAAAATGTCCTCCACAAGCCAGCATGGTGACGAGCCCCAACAGATGACTGGGGCTCTCTGCTGTGTAAAGTAAGTATTTTCCTTGGTAAGATAATAAACAATTACCACTTGAATGCTTGGATATTTATTTGATTCAACAGACAGACATTAAAGGGACTACACCATGAATTACATTTTTTGTATAACCTGTATAAAACCGTATTATGGGCCAATTTCTATATAAAATATATATTTTTAAAAGCATGGTGTCACCCCTTTAAATCAGAGGTTCAGTGTCCGCTTGCCTCGGAAGGTTTCAGGAGACTGACAGGAGAAAGAGGATACAGTTGGATACATATTTAACCAAATGGACGGCTCTCTTACATTCCTCATTGCTATGGACACTACACAGCCTGGTCACTGTCTCTGCTGCAACCAACACCCATTCATATTCATAACAATGTGAGATTATAATGAACCAACTCCATACAGTCATGAGCATGAATTAAGCTGAAAAGAAAATGAATCAATGATAGAATGAATAGACAGGGATCATAGAATGTATCGCTGCCACAGTCTTGGTCTTCAGCGGGTAAGCTTACGCCCCTGGCAGTAGGTGAAGCGGAAGCGACGGTCCCTGTCGACATAAAAGGTGAATCGTATGAATGCTGAACGGTGCGATCACACATGAACACAACTACAATGTTTATGTATGCGTTACATCAAGGAAGAGTGACAGTCCACTATCTTTATTTATTTAAGTTGCAAGTTGATATAGAGTGGATATCTTCGGATAGCTTTTCAGATGGTGTGTGTGTGTGTGTGCGCGTGTGTGTGCGAGTGTGTGTGTGTGTGTGCGTGCGTGTGTGCGTGTGTGTGTGTGTGTGTGTGTGTGTGTGTGTGTGTGTGTGTGTGTGTGTGTGTGTGTGTGTGTCTAGACCTGTTCTATGCTGAAAGTGACCTTAAATTACTTTTGGTGTGGTGTGATGTGTATAAAATAAGGAGGGGGGAGATTATAATGGTAGGGGAAACGAATACATAATAAAGAACAACATTGCAGTTAGAGAGACAAAGAAAAACACAACACGGCTGTGAGTGACTGTACTTACTCCTTGCCATTATCGTGTTCACTGGACATTCCTGTCAGGTAGTTTCCTCCAGGAACATGCCAGTAGAAGTACTGATCCCAGTCGTTCACCCAGTACGTTTGTAGGCATCCATGGGTTTCCAGTTGAGGGGACTTGCAGCAGTTGAACTTCCATCTGAAATGATACAGTATATAAATATATTATGTTATAATGTTATAGTGTGTGTGTGTGTGTGTGTGTGTGCGTGCGTGCGTGCGTGCGTGTGTGTTCATGTTAAATCCGGACAACTGGCCCCCTGGTTTGCATGCACTGTTCTTACCTTCTGTCTTCCTTGCGATTGCTGTGATAACTGCTGATCCCACGGATGACAAAGTTGTTGCGACAGTTGAAGTTCACGGGACGATCAAAGTGGTTGACGTGGCCGGTCCAGTAACAGTCATCGAAGTGCACATCAGTTGCTCTGCATCGTACAGTGAAGGTGCGATCCTCCTCACGGTTGTGGTGATCGCTTGGAAACAAATGAAAGTGATAAATACTATTATCAATGAAATGATACTTTGACTGTGTGTGTGTGTGTGTGTGTGTGTGTGTGTGTGTGTGTGTGTGTGTGTGTGTGTGTGTGTGTGTGTGTGTGTGTGTGTGTGTGTGTGTGTGTGTGTGTGGTATGTATGCATACATTAATGCATGTATGCCTGTATGTTAAGGATGCACGGATATGGAAATTCTTGGCTGATACCTATGCTTAAAATATCAATTTAGCTGATAGCCGTTTTAGGGATGTTAAACGACTCATTATTTGCGAGTCGAGGCCAAAAATCGATGTGTTTTTGTTTTTGCTGCGCAGTGAGATAAGAGGGCAAAAAAAACAAAAAAAAAAAAACAATCAATAACAGATAAATATCGTCTACTGCCATTGGTTAAATCAGATTTATTTGCTGATACCGACATTGACTGATAGTGGCAAATATTGGCAGATACCGATGTGTGGCCGATATATCGGTGCATGCATGCATTCAGGTATGTATGTACTGTGTGTACAGTACCTTGCAATGTAGGAAATAGCTTGGCCCCTTGGACAGTCACGATGCAACTGTTGGTCCAGTTCGTTGTCCCATGCTGACACTCTTTCTCCAGCTGTAGACAAGAAGACAGTTTTCCAGTGTGAGATTCTCAAGGTCCTTACACAACGGGAGTGTGATGAATAAACAATGTGATAATCAAACTTTTTTATTTGCTGATAATATAATGTGGCCATGATATAAACAGCAGTTTAAATTAATGTGAATTAATCACATGAAAAAAAGCCACTGTTTCCTCATATACAGTCCACCTTGCCCTTTAAAGTTTAAATGTTGTAACATTTTTAACAGAGCCCAAAATATGTTACAAATTCAAGAGCCCAGTACGTTTCTAATGAAACCTATCCCAAAATGTCTGTTGTACCAAAGTCAAGATTGGAGTATCAATGAGCAGATCACTGCCTAAAATATGCAGAATCTTCTGGTTCACACAATAGAATAAGAATTGTTCTTACTGGTCAGAAGGAGGAGAAGCAGAGGCAGAAACTGCATCATGTTGTCGTCGTCACCTCTTCAGGGAGAATGTCACCACAGCGGGACAACATGACAATATATATACTTTTTTTTTCCCTTCCTCATGCCATTCAAGACACTGAAGTTTAGTTCAGGTGAAATTGAGACCATGATGAACATAGCTACCATGCCTCGAGTTTCAACATTTCAGGGGTGAGGCTACTTGGCCTCTGGTGCGATTTTATCTCTACTGAAACAATGAATGTATTATTATTTAACATAGTATAACTATCAGATGAATACATACATGAATAGGCTGTTTACAAACCAATGTAATGGTATTTAAACATTTCCAGTATTTGTAAAAACAATTAGGATAGATAGTCACTGTCTGAACAACAGGCTATTTAAATAACTGTCTGTATATTCCAAACAATAGGATACCAGCTAAACAATAAACGTAGCATTTGTATAAACACCATATTAACTAAATAACATTTTGTTTTAACTTGGTAAACAACAATAACTAGTAAGACGCCCTAAAGGGCGAGGTCGTGCACATGGGCGCGTGCACGTGTCTGCCTGGGTGACAGCAGACTGCTGGGCGAGTGCTGGCTGGTGCTTTGGCATGATCAACTTTGACCAAATAAAAAATCACAGACCTGGTTGATTGTTTAACTCTTTTACCGCTTTGGACGTTCCTGTTCGCCCCATTTTTCACGGCGGCGCGACACCAATAGTACGTTCTTTGGCTCGTTCTTTTGTACCTTGTTTTGATGTCTGTAAACTGATGAGGGGTCGCGCGGGTGTGTACCGTTAACACATCTCCCGTAATAGTGCTCTCAAAAATCCACTGGACGTTAGCATCAATGGAGTAACAAAACACTTCCTTGTTATTTTCTCTGGGTCTATTGCTCTGTAGCGATTGAGTGGTCTGGACGGATGGCAGCCGACCGCGGCCATTTCACATTAATTCTTGCATGAGGCTGCCCTCTACTGCCAGTATAGCCAAAGTACATCTATGTAATGAGAAAAAATATATATTAATAATAATAATAAAAATGAATAGATCTTTGTCTAACGTCGCAAAGGTAAGCTGCTTTTGCTGGCACCAGACCCAATAAATAAACAATAACATCTTGCAGTAAAACTGTTAAGGTGAGAAAATCAAATGTAAAAGTCCTGAGGAAATGATTGGAATCCTATGGAGAACATGTTGCTTCTGGTAACGGAACAAGCAGCGCAACTATAGCGGTCAATCATAGGAACTTTTAGTTCTGTGTTTGCTTCATTTTAATTCCGGACAACTGGCCCCCCGATAGCAATGGCTTGGGGGAAATTCGTGGCAACTTACGGTTGGGACATTACAAAAATAAAGTGTTAGGTGTGTTAAGTTGGACAAAATGTGGCCAAAATGTGGCCATATTTTCCTAAATATGGAGATGGTCAGGGATTCAATGTTCAAGGTTTTGCCTTTTTTGTCATACCATGCTTGTTGAGCTGAACGACGCTAACAGAGAAACTCTGACAGGCGAGCTCCTTTCACGGCTCTTTATACTGTTTTCCAGTAGGTTGAGTTCTCTCTTGGAGGCGTCTCTGCCCGCTAGATGTCTGTCCACATGAAACTGACACAATATGTCCATATATGGGCATCTGACACAGAACACATGAGGATTAATGTTGATTACATCAGGGATCTCCATATATAGGCAATTAGGCATAACAAGGATTGTAGTGTGGTTTCCCGAACAGGCCATCATCTGGGAATAGGAACTAGTGAGACGCCTCAGGGATACATGCGACCTCACCGAGGTCACGCCAATTCTTGGCCATCTGGCCAGTGATGTATAGTTACCCACCCATATATGGAGACCCCAGGTACTGAGAGACCCCAGGTACCCATATATGGAGATCCATGTTCTGTATAATGGTCCCTATTATGCCCATACATGGAGATCACTGTCTGAACCAGACACACAGATATGGGCCATGTCTCCTTTCAGACACTAACCCTATCTCTAACCCTAACCCTAAACCTAACCCATGACATGTCATGGCATCACAACATACCATCCCTTTTATGCCCATACATGGAGATCCCTATCTGAACCAGCCACACATATATGGGCCATGTCTCCTTTCCGACACTAACCCTATCTCTAACCCTAACCCTAAACCTAACCTCTATGGAAGTGTTGCCACTCCGACAATAAGAAGTCAATGTCGGAGTGGCAACATGTCGGAATGGAGAGCGCCCCCCATCACGGTGACATCGGAGCATGATGTCAGAGCAGCAAACCCATAGACCGTAAGTATGTGTACACACACAGAGACAAGCTGTGACATTTCTCATGGTAAACTGCGACCTTAGGTCACATTAATAGGTGTATGGTAGCAACAAATAGAGACAAAAGTGCTTCCACACCTCCAGCAACTGTAAACATGTGTCAGCATGCTGAATGCTGTGACAGTTGGGTCATGAGAGGAAACAGGAGGAAAGAGAAATATATTTTTTCACCAAGGACCTTTTTCATAATAGTCAGTATCTGCCGGGAATGCTGATTTAAAAAAACTATAATGAATACATATCGTCACTGTCGGGCAGAAACCTCGTATCTCCAAGTTTCAAATTTCTATGTTTTTTTTTTGGCGAAGTAAAGCCTTGTTTCATCAGACAAGGAAGTCGCACAAAAGTAGTGAAAACAGCAGATCTAACGGTTTTGGACATACAAGGTTTCCACCCGACAACAACGATATGCTGATTGGACTGCTGATTGAAATAACCTATAATAAATACTTATAACTACACTAGAGTTTAAGTGGTTAATGTAAAATATAAATACAATAAAAAATAAAAGAGTCCCATCACACACATATATGGCAGCCCAACTGGGGACCCCATATGGGTTCCGGACACCCATTGAAGACCTCTGCTCTAGAGCAAAATCAACCAGAACAGTGGTCATCAGAGAACTCTGGGAACCTTTTGTGTTTTAAGGTGGAGTAGGATTTGCATTTGACCCTGGATGTACCTAGCAGGTAGGTACATGGTTTCCTCATTCAGATGTAGGGTAGGGTGAGGAATCTGTTTTTCGCTAAACACGCAATGACAATGCGAACTACACCCTCATTTGTTGTTGATGAGCTCATTGATCATTAGAAGACATAGGCTTATCTTTTTTTTTTATCTTTGTTACCTCATGCCATTCAGGACACTGAAATAAAATACTGTATGCAGTAAGGATAGGCATCAATAAGCATTAAGCTTCTGCCTATACCTTTTCGATATTTGAACAGGCAGAAAAGAAAGAACAAAAAATACTTCTAATTTCTCATTGAACAAGGAATCAAACTATAAACCAGGGGTGGGCAACCTCAGTCATGGGTGCCAACATTGGCACACTGGCAGAAGTGTGAGAGAGAGGATTTTTATGTTAGAATTTAATATTTGTTAGAGTCTAATGATCGTTATAATGATGTCCTGCCAATCAAAATATGTCAAAGATTTTGATGGTGTGTCATTAAAATGTACAGTACACTGACTATTTAGAAAATAAAAACATGGCACTTCATTTCAAAAAGGTTGCTGACCCCTGCTATAAACTATTCATACACAGTATAACTATCAAATAAATAAATATATAAATAGGCTGTTTATTTTACAAACCAATGTAATGGTATTTACAGCTGAACTACTTCCTCACTTGTTGTTGATGATCTCAGTGATCATCAGAGAACTCAGGCCTATAATCCAAGGTTCAAGGTTGTACTTTATTGTTACGTCTTTTGTACAGGTACATAAGAGTAAAACTTTTGTTCGGCTTCCTTCAGACAATGCAGTGGTATATATAAAATAACAGCAAAACAACAAAAACAACACATCTAAAGATAAAATAATAAGTAATAATGACGTAGGAAAGAAAGAGAGTGCAAAAGGCAAAAGAGCAAAGAGAATGAAAAGAGCATCCTCAGCTGTACATGTGCAAAAAGTTTATTTTTGCCCCGGACAGTTTGTTTCAAATAAGCTTTTTTGCAGTCTGTTGCTAGTAGCTTTGAGACCGCGTAATCGTTTTCCATGCAGCAACATCTTGAACAGACTCTGGTTGGGATTGGTGTAGATCTTTGATGATTCCCTGGGCTTTTTTTGACACAGTTCGTCGTACAGGGCTTGGATTGGGGGAAGATCACATCCACTGATGCGTTCGACCCTCTGCAGGGCCTTGCAGAAGTTGTGGTTTAGGTCGGTGCAGCATGCCGTACCAAGCAGTGAAGCAGCCAGTCAGTGTGCTCTCTGTGGTGCCTCTGTAGAAAGCTCTTAGGACTTTGGGACCCATCAGAGCCTTCTTCAGCTTCCTGAGAAAGTAGAGGCGTTGTTGTGCTTTTTTGACAACCCGCTCTGTCTGCACTGCCCAGGTAAGATCCTCAGAGATGTGCACTCCCAGGAATTTGACTTATTTAACCCTCTCCACTGCAGCGCCCCCGATTTGGAGGGGTGAGTGGTCTCTAGGAGGCCTCCTGTAGTCCAAGATGATCACTTTTGTCTTGTCCACGTTGAGAGATAGGTTGTTCTCCTGGCACCATGATTCCAGGTTCTCTACCTCTCTCCTGTAGGCTGTTTCATCATCGTTTGTGATCAGGCCTATGACTGTGGTGTCGTCCGCAAACTTGATCATTTGGTTTGAGCTGAACAGGGCCACACAGTCGTGGGAGTAAGTAGGGGCTCAAAACGCATCCTTGAGGTGTTCCTGTGCTGAAAGACAGAGGGGCAGAGGTCTTTGTTCCCATCCTTACCACCTGACCTCTTTTTGTCAGGAAGTCCAGGATCCAGCGGCCAAGACTTGGATTTAGACCCAGACTCTTTAGCTTGAAGTCTAGTTTGATGGGAATTATGGTATTGAACGCTGAGCTGTAGTCAATGAATAGCATTCTCACATATGCCTTATTTCTCTCAAGGTGTGAGGATGTGGCAATGGCATCATCAGTAGATCTGTACTGACGATTGGCAAATTGCAGTAATAATTCCTTTTCTTTTATTTATTGCTACTGTACTTCCTTTTCTTTTATTTATTGCTACTGTACTTCCTTGTCATCTGTAGAGTGAAACTTTATTAAAACGTCAATCATCATTACACTTACAGTACATACCAGTTTGACACACCTAGTAGACATGCTCACTTTGCCTGCCTGTTAGTCTTCTTTGATTTATTGCTACTGTACTTCCTTGTCATCTGTAGAGAGAAACTTTATTAAAACGTCAATCATCATTACACTTACAGTACATACCAGTAAGACACACCTAGTAGACATGCTCACTTTGCCTGCCTGTTAGTCTCCCTGTTATCAAAGCAGTTCATAGGTGAACAACAAATCTGGTGCATTCTTTTTTTTATGCATGCATGTTTTGTCATATTACATGAATATTGTGTCTTTAAACCGACCAGGGGTCCGCGGTGAGCATCACGGTGGAGGAAAACGTACTCTGCCGGCCGCAGGGACGTGAGACTGAGGTAGGGCGTGGTGTGCAGTGGAGACAGGGGCAAAGGTCGCAGGCTGATCCAGGATCCAAGGAGTGATGATAGAAGGCCGACTGGGGAGTCGTGGCGGTGGGGATGAACTCCTCCGGGGCTAGGGATGTTAACAATTAATCTAAAATCGATTAATTGCCGTTAAGGAATTTATCTATCAAAATAAACTATTACAATTCATCTTTTCTTTTTTTTTTTGTCAAGTGAAAGTTACAGGTATTCTTTAATTATATTAATTATTCCATCATATATTCAAGGACTTTTGGAGAGAAATGAGACTCCATAGAGCACCGCAAAGGGGAGGTGCGTGTGTGTCTGTGTCCATCTGAAGCTCGCTGACGCTCGTGAATGTTATATACATCAAGGCAATTATGTTTCTGCACTAATTGTTGGTTTCTGACAAGAATTTTCCATTTGGCCCTAAAAAAACACGCTTATCAATTAATCGGTTAATCGATCAATAAGGTTATCAACTATCAATGAATGAATTCATCGATAATTTGCATCCCTACCCGGGACCCGTAGTGGTTGGCCATGAAGCAGCTCGGCAGACGAGGACCTTGGGAGCGCTAAAACCTTTGATCCTATGTGAAAAGTAACATATTTTAATATTACATTATTTGATATGCTACATTTAATAAATACCCTTTGTTTAGTGATTTTCAAAATGTTCTTTTCATAGAAACAAAGGTTTTATGCTCATGATTCACTGCAATCCTGGATGCTTGGTTTTAGGCTTATATAATTGTTATAAATATTTTCGTGAAAGTCTACGAGGAAAATGAACAGGAGATTTTTTAGTGGGACCAGTAAACCACGCCCACTGCGATGCTCTATAGAGTTATATGTCCACACATTCCACTTGTTCTTCATTTGGGCTTTCACCATTTTGGAAGCTGTCAATTTCTCCTGTTTGAAAATGGAAGGGATGTGCTTTGGTGTAATTAATTCATGTGTGAATAATCGATAATGTTCATATATATAGGCATTTCCCCATCAGTTATAGCACATCTTATTTTGTCCTATAACCAGCAATGAAGTTGTTGCTTTGCCACAGAAAATCTCCACTTGGCTTTAAATACATGCACCACCCGGAATGTTTGCTGTAGGTATGATGAATGGTTGTCAGTGAACCATAAAGATGTCTGCCACTTGGTTCGCTGCCAAAGTGCCAATCCCATGCAGCAGCAACAGTAAATTGCATGTCATTGTAACACAATGAAACTTGCAAGCTAGCCGGAATGCCTGCAAATCAGCTATCAGGCCACTGCTGTCCATAATGTTTCCTAAAATGTTACATTTGGGAAATGTGAAATGTGACAGGCATTGTTTAAGCAACGATACCCAAGAGACTGTGGTGTATCGTGATTGCATCATGGGAGTGCTGTTGGCCCGACGCCAAGCGGAATGCATTAAGCTGTCTGTGGCCGTGGTACGGTAAGATCATCATGCGGATCATAGATAGTTTAATTTGTTTTAAGTTGATGTGACATTTTGTTGTATATTAAGGGCAGTTGCTCAGGGGTAGAGTGGCCGTTAGAGCGGCTGGATGGAAACCCTAAGGTTCCCAGTTCGATCCTGGGCTCCCCCAGAGTTAGTGTCGAAGTGTCCTTGAGCAAGACTCTGAACCCAGTTGCTCCCGGTGAGCAGGTTGGTGCCTTGCATGGTTTCCTCCGCCATCGGTGTATGAATGTGTTTGTGAATGGGTGAATGTAATCTATGTAATGTGCTTTGGATAAAAGCACTATATAAAAAGCACTATATAAATGCACCATTTACCTTTTATTAACCCATTCACACACATGGGAGAGGGTACCATGCAAGGCACCAACCTGCTAGTCAAGGACTGTTAGGGGTGGTGCTGGCTTAACTGGGCATCAACCTTGGCAGGGCAAAAGTGAAAGAAGACTCTACTATTGTGGAAAGACTAGGGATGGGACGATAAACATTTCATATCACGATTATTGTGACAAAAGAAATCACGATTTACAATATTATCGCGATAATCAAAATCCATTATCCTGGGGCGGAACATTTGCCAAAAAATAGCAGATCGACGCGTTGTGCGCTTGTAGATCGGCTATTTTTTGGCAAAGACATTTGATAGAGAGTAAAAAAAAAAAAAGACTTTTATCAAGTACATATATCAGGGGTCTTCGACGTTTTCAGGCCAGGGACCCCTTAGTTGAGAGAGAGATGAAGCAGGGACCCCCACAACCTGTTCATAGATTCAGTATAGTTTCATTGTTTGACAGCACGATCATCAGTGTATTTTGGATTCATGTCAATTTGTGTTTTCAGATATTTAACCACTTGAACTATCAATACTTAATAAACTTGACCTTTCACTCTGTACTTAGTCTGCTCTTTTTCCCTTTTTAGCCAAAAATAGCCGATCTACAAGCTCACAACGGCCTCTCTACCTCCTCAGCCACTAGGCTACCAGTGGTGGAAAAAAGTACACACATTTCATACTAAAAGTATCAACAAACGTTTATAGGGTTGAAGTGGTTAATGTATGTTTTGTAATAATAATTCAAATATACAAAGTAACTAGTAACTAACGTTTTCAAATAAATGTAGTGGAGCAAAAGTGCAATATTTGGATCCGAGATGCAGTGGAGTAGAAGCAAAAGTATTGGAAATTGGAAATTCTCAAGTAAAGTACAAATACCTCAAAACGGTAGGTTCCGTACGGAACCATTGTTTACTTAGATATGGAAGGATGACCTCCCACTTGGGTAATGACGCCCCCTGGCGATCATTCAGAGAAACTACTTCAGCTCCCGTACTAACGTAGGTAGGAAGGGCCTGTCACTCAAACCGGAGTGACCCGCCTCCAGGCTATATAAGCCCCCGGAGGCGGAAGTAACATCCTCTTAATACCACTCTCTGCCACATTCAGTGAAACAGAGGGGCATTACGTGGGAGGTCATCCTTCCATATCTAAGTAAACAATGGTTCCGTACGGAACCTACCGTTTACTGTCAATATTCCAGGATGACCTCCCACTTGGGATTCTTAAACTCCCCTCTAAGCCACAACCTACTCTCATACCCCCACACACCCCTCATACGGGTGAGCACAGCCCAAACGGGCGTGACCCATCACCCAGAAGGTCCCAGGCCCACCGGACCTGGGTGTGAAGGCATGAGAAAATAAGGAGAGACCCTGACAGACCGAAGTCCGCCTCATTCAACTAAATGAAAAGGACAAGTCCGCCTTATAAGTAAGACACACTATATAAGGAAAACACAGGGTCCCCCCCAAAATACCCCAGGTGGCTACATGCCCACCTGTGGGAGGGGAAGATCCGACTCCTCTATGACGTAGAGGAGGCAACTGCACCCAGAACCGAATGCGCTAGCGAAGAGGATTCGATATCCAGGTGATAGTAGGCTGCAAAGGTAGAAGGCGAAGACCAATTCGCCGAAACACAAATCTCCTGAACGGAGACTCCCTTTGCCAGTGCCCACGAAGTAGCCACACCTCTAGTGCTATGGGCTTTAAGTGCCGCCGGCACTTCCACACCCGCACTAGAGTAAGCCAGCCTAATAGCATCCACAATCCACCTCGAAAGAGTGGGTCTAGACACCGGCTTTCTGACAAGAACATTGCCCATTTCTACAAAGAGCTGAGAAGAAGCTCTAGAACCAGCAGTCCTGTCACAGTAGGCCTTCAATGCCCTGACAGGACAAAGGCAATTCAGCCGTTCATCCTCCACCGAGACAAACGGAGGAGGATGAAAAGCCAGAAGAACAACAGGCTCCTTAGGAACCACCATGTTCTTAGGAACAAACTTAAGATGAGGCTTGAGCAACACCTTGAGATCATTGTTCATAAACTGCATGCACTCCGCAGACACCGAGAGAGCTTGCAGGTCACCAACTCTTTTAGCCGTGGCCAAAGCCAGCAAAAGAGCCGTCTTGAAACTCAAAAGTTTCAAAGGCATCCCTACAAGCGGCTCAAAGGGAGCCCGACATAGGCCCCCTAGAACCACCTGCAGATCCCAAACTGGGAACAAAGACCTAGTCACCGGCCTCAAACGTTCAACTCCTTGCATGAACTTGATGACCTCCGGGACTTTAGAAGGTGCCTTGCCCGCCACCCCCAGGTGACAGGCATTAATAGCCGCCAAATACCCCCTAAGGGTAGAAAATGCTAGACCACTTCTCAAGCGGTTCTGCATAAATTCCAGAATTTCCTGGGCTGACGCCACATGAGCCACCACAGGTGGAACACGCGACTCGCACCAGTCCTCAAAGGCATTCCACCTTCCATCATAAGACGCCCTCGTAGAGGGCGCCTTAGCACTCTGAATGGTATCAACCACTTCAGAAGAAAAAACCGGCTGCCAGCAGGTTTAACCTTTCACGTGCCAAACCCACAGGTCTAGGACCTGCAGGCCTTGGTGGAAGATCTCCCCCCTGGCCTGACTCAACAGGTCCCTGCACTGAGGCAGCTGCCAACCCGGTTCGCAAAGGAGAGGGGCGATCGCCGATCTCCACGTGCCCTTGTAGGGAGCCACCAGGAGCATCTCCAGACCGAACCTCCTGACTCTCTCCAGAGTGGGTCGGATTAAGTCGAAGGGGGGAAACGCGTACAGTAGACCTCTCGGCCACGTGTGCGCTAAGGCGTCCAACCCCAAGGGAGGACTGCCCTTCACCGCGAAGAACAACGGACACTTCGTATTCTCCGCTGACGCAAACAGGTCCGCCACTGGCTGACCAAACTTGCGAAAAATCTGGCTCACCACCCTGGGGTGGAGAGACCAATCCTCGTAGCGAGGACCTCCCCTGGACAGGAGATCCGCTCCGCTGTTGAGGAGACCTGGGACGTGTGAGGCCCTGATCGACTTGAGGCGCGACAAGCACCAAACCGTCAATTCTCGAGCCAGACGGTCCAGTGGCAACGACGACAGGCCCCCCTGTTTGTTGACATAAAACATGGCCGTCGTATTGTCTGTCCTGACCAGGACGTGACAATGCAAAATCCAAGGCTCGAAATGCTTGAGCGCCAGGAGTATAGCCATCAACTCCAAATAGTTGATGTGACGACCCCTCATCTCCAGAGGCCAAAGCCCCTGCGCTGTGCGCCCCTCGAAAGTGGCTCCCCATCCACTGAGACTGGCGTCTGTCGTGATCGACTTGTGGGAAACCACCTCGCCAATCGAGACTCCGCTGGTGAGGAACCCCTCCACCAGCCACGGAGACAGGGCGATCGCGCAGGAAGGGGAAACCGTAACCTTCTTGTACTTCAAGGAGGGCGGGATCCCGAGGGATAACATCCATCTTTGAAAAGGTCTCATATGAAACCTGCCCAAACGCAACAGATGTACTGCGGAAGCCATCATTCCCGTCAGTACCATGCAACTCCTGTAAGTGACCTCCTGGCCCACTTGAAAGGAGTCGAGACATTCCCGAAACCTGTCCACCCTCTCCTCTGAGAGACGGGCCGACGTGTCGGATGAGTCCAGAAGGACCCCAATGAATGTAAGACGACTTGCTGGAGTCAGCATGCTCTTGCCGTGGTTGACTATGAAACCTAAGGCCTTCAGGTGAGCCAAAACCACTTGTGTGTGACGCGCCACTTCGTGGGCGGAGCTCGCTGAAATCATCCAATCGTCGATGTACGTCGCCAACCTGACGCCCTGCCGTCTCAGCGGGGCGATGGCTGCTTCGGTCACTTTCACGAAAACCCTCGGGCTCAGTGACAGACCGAAAGGGAGTACTGTATACTCGTACAGGCGACCCTCGAAGGCGAACCGAAGGAATTTCCTGTGTGGGGGATAAATCTGGACGTGCTGATAAGCATCCTTCAGATCCACTGAACAGTGGAAATCCCCTTGCCTGACCGACCGTAACATGGTGGGTACTGTTAGCATCCTGAAAACGTACTTCTTCAGGTACACGTTTAGTGCCTTTAGGTCCAGGATGGGACGTAGCCCCCCCCCCTTTTTGGGCACCAGGAAATAACGGCTCCAAAATCCCATGCGGGATTGGGTCCTGTCCAGCTCCACTATAGCACCCTTGCTTAGCAATGAGCTGATCTCTTCTCTCAAAAGACTTGCTTTTAAACCACGTGCTCTGGTATGAATAACCCTGCTCGAAAGCGGGGGTATGTCTGCGAACTGTAACCTGTAACCCCTGGTTATCGTTCGAAATACCCAATGGCTCGGGTTGCATAACTTCCACTGGCGCGCACAGCGTGCTAGCGTGTTTTGAGCGAGAGAAACCCCACCACTGTGCTTCCGTGACGGCGGAGCTTTTTGGCGGCCGGACCGGAAGTGGGGAACCTGCGTATCCGTATCCGGAACGACCGGATGCGGAGCGCAAGGGTTCAATAGGCCGCATGGCGGAAACACCTTCTGGTTGTACCGCTTGACTAGCGGAGCTATTTTGCGGCGGGACCGGAAGTGGGGAACCTGCGTATCCGTATCCGGAACACCCGGATGCGGAGCGCAGGGGTTCAATAGGCCGCAAGGTGGGAACACCTTCCGATTGTACCGCTTGACTAGCGGAGCTCTTTTGCGGCCGGACCGGAAGCGGGGAGCTAGCGAATCCGTATCCGGTGAAACCGGAAGCGTTCGGTTTTGGCTCGATAGAGCGACAGGAAGAGCAAAGCGATTCGACTGATAAACAGACTCGCCCACAACTAAAGCATTCTCCCCTGACAGGAGAGGAACTTTTACGTTTAATACCTGCTCTAAGGCCTTTATGCTTGTCCCTTGACCCGGGCTCATAGTAGGCCGACAGAATTTCTGACTCAAGGTTAAATTCATAGCATCGCTCACGCGAGGGAAAATCCACTCGCGCGCATGAGGAACCATATAATTGTTTGACGTTAACATTACTGGTTGTTGATAAAACCTCTGACTGATTAAAGAGTCCTGACGGGACTCCATCATTCTTACAGGAGGCATGCATAAAGGATTCATATTGTCGACGCGAGGGATATCCCACTCGCGCGCTTGAGGAACCACATAATTGTTTGACATTAACATTACTGGTTTCTGATAAAACCTGTGATTGATTATCGAGTCCTGACAGGACTTCATCATTACTACAGGAGGCATGCACGATGGGGTCGTCTGTGCTAGTGCGAGAGAGTTGGACAGAGACAGACTTTGTTCTTTCAACATGTTTATTGCCGACACAGGAGGCATCAAAATTAACATTTTCATTTCCCCGACACGGGGTACCGAAAAACGCCCTCGTTTGGGGGGAGGGGGACCGAGAGACACCTCGGACCCCCGCCCCAGCACAATTCCCCTCTTCAGAGTGTCATTTGCGCTGTCCCCTACCGCGGCCACCGCGGTATGAAGACTGCTGCCTGCCATCCTTGGACGGGCGGCGCGGCTGAGCGCGCTCGGGAACCACAGCCTTGGTGCGGGGCCTGTCAGGCGCCCTGGCTGCAGAGGCTCCCCTGGAGGAAGACGAGTGCTTCTTAAAAGAAGCAGAGCGGCCCCTTTCCTTGGCGCGGGAGGAGCGGGACGTCCTCCTAGCTTGCTGCGGTTCATCCTGTGGCACTGTGGTGGACTCGACGATGTCCTTAGCCGCCTTGAAGAAGGTAACTCTACCCTGCAGCAGCTCCAAGCCCCCACCCATGAGGGTGGTGGGACTGTTCTCCATGTTTATGAGAGACTTGTACATCTCCCCGCGAGGACCTAGAGGCTTCTCGCCCACGTCCCTCTTAGGCTCGAGGTCGACATAGTCGAGCCAGCGGGCTCTCTCAGACTGGAGGTTGTAGTCCATGGACCTGCCCATCCACTTAACCGCATGCCAATTGACCTTCAGCATGATGTCAAATAGAGTGTTCAGTTCAGCTGTGTGCTCCCCCGTGGGCAGACCTTTGACCAGGTCCTTGGTGGAAGCGAGCAAGAGCTGGATCAGATTTAGGTCCTTAGCGGCCAGAGCAGCGGACCGGTAGGCGTTACGAGCCCTGTCCGACTGCAGCTTGTCCTCCAGGACAGTGAACCCCGGCGGGTTGGTGCCGACGGGGCCAACAAACGGCCCGTTTTTAGCCGTGCCTACATCTTTGTACTGGGGTCTGACGGAACTCAGAAAAGATTGTGCCAACAGGTGGTCCAGGTTAGGGCAGGTGGACATGCCTGCCTCCGCACCGCCCACCAAATCCAGCACAGAAAAAGGCAGCTTCCTGGGGTCTTTATGTGTCTTCCATGAGGAATGGAGGGCCTTGGTGAAACCTTTCACCAGCGGCAGCCTGGAGAGGACATACGGGGCGGGAACCGAAGGCTCCTGCCCGGGCATTTCATCATCATCCTCTGCCTCTTCAGAGGGGAGAGGAGGTGGCAACTCCTCTCCAACTCTGGCCAGAGCTCTCATGTAGACTGTGAGATGATCCAGCATTTCTGCTGCAGAATCGACGTCCTCTGCTCCCGCTTCACTCGCTTGACTGGCGGGTGGAGGGGCAGTGGTGCCTGAGGAGGCCTGGGAGCTCCCTGCGGCGTCCAGTTGACGTGCTGGAGCCGCAGGGGCATTACCTTTCACAGTGACCGTGAGTCGAGAACCCTCGTCCTCGACGGAGTCCTCCTCCTCCTCGGCCGTGTATCCAGAGTATTCAGAACCAGAACCCTCGCTCTGACCGGAGCTCAGGTCCGACTCTCGCCTGAAGGTCTGGACTGTTTTGGTGATGCTCACGTCGAGGGGGACGTCCCCGACGGTCACATCCAAGCGTTTCTTTTTGGGCACCGCGCCCGAAGGGGAAAAGGCTACCGGAGATTTCGTCTGGGTGTTAGCCTTCTTGGTCGCCTTCTTAGCGGCGACTTCACCAGACCCGCCAGCTCCAGTGACAGTGGAGCTAGCTGCGGTCGGTTGCGCGGCAGGCGGTGTCTCATGTAGCACGGCGCCATCTTGACTTGGAATGGCGCGCTGGTTGTCAAGCGGATCTCCGGAAGGCAGCGCCGCACCTTGACCAACGGTGCGGGCCGCCTGGGGAAGGAAAGACTGGGCTGTGGGGTTGAGAGCAGTGGACCCACCTGGTGGAGCGCAGGCCCCGAGGCCTGCCCTGGCTAGGAAGAACCGGTGTATCAGTACATCGTGGTCGTAGGCCACGCAGCAGTCACAGAAAGGTCCTGCTCTCCCCTGAGGACTCAGTGCAGAGAAGGCGTGTGCAACGCCCATGCAGCCGACACAGAGATGGTGAAGATCCTGTCCGTCGATGAGTCCTGGACAGCCTGGACATTGCCTCGGCAGGAAGGCCAGAGGATCCATGGCGAAGCACTGTAGATAGAGTTAACCAGAAGCAGACGAGCTAACAAGCTAACGGCTAAGGCTAGGCCACGCTTGATTCGGGCAGGGCCTGAACAAGCGGTGAGCAGTGTAGCTAACGTTAACAATAGCAGACGAGCTAACAAGCTAACGGCTAATGCTATGCCACGCTTGCTTCGGCGGAGGCCTGAACAAGCAGTAATAATCCTTTGTTATAAAAGGAAATAACCGTCGATTTAGGACGGAACAAGAATAAGTATTCTTAAGTACGGGTTAATTCAACACTCGCCAGTGGGCGACTCCTAATGCCACCGCTTTAGGCTAATGCGCGAAGAATAATAATACAAGGCTGAGTTTCAACTTATCTGAATGTGATATCGCAGAGAGTGAAAAGAGGATGTTACTTCCGCCTCCGGGGGCTTATATAGCCTGGAGGCGGGTCACTCCGGTTTGAGTGACAGGCCCTTCCTACCTACGTTAGTACGGGAGCTGAAGTAGTTTCTCTGAATGATCGCCAGGGGGCGTCATTACCCAAGTGGGAGGTCATCCTGGAATATTGACAGTAAACTGTACTTATAAGTGCAGTACTTAGTTACTTACACCACTGGCCCCTGCCTCTCTCTAAATACGTGCCTCCATCTGGGCAATTAGGAGGGTTGTCTGTCCATGGAATTCACACTTCTTTGTTTACTTTCTCGGAAGAACGACAAGAGAAGCATGTGTGACAGCGAGCCTTCACGCTCATTAACACATAATTGTTTTAATTAAGGTGTCTGCTGCTGAGGCCTTGTTTGGTGCACCCTGCCAGCCATCACTTACAGTGGTGGGAGTGCAACACCAATGTTTGTTAGGCCTAGAATTATTGAATGCTTTAACAAGTGAAAAATAGCAGATCTACAAGCTCACAGCGCGGCACCGAGTGCCACGCTGCGAGCTTGTAGATCTGCTATTTTTGAAAAAAAGTCGTGAAAATGTGTGCAAATCTTTCAATATGTGTATTTTCAAAGCGAACGTTAGTACCGGTAACTCAAATTCAGTGGCGGCTCCAGGGGGGGGGCTAGAGGGGGCTTTAGCCCCCCCTGATGAAGGCTTAGCACCCCCTAAGCCCCCCCACCCCACAAACCCAATACTGATGAAAAATATTGAAGGAATAAATAAATAAAATGCATATGAATATGTGAAAGACAATTGACTGACTTCTATGTAAACCCTATAAAATCATACTTTTTATGCTGGAAAGCATCTTCTGCCACACAAAAACCCTATCCGACCACCTACAGTCCTCAGATTTGGAGCTGGAAACTGCCAATGATCTGGTCTGTTCATGTATCCATAACCTAGGTGAGAGTGAATCTCGTTTGTTATATTAGTAGGGGAGAGTGGGGTAAACTGAGACACTTTTTACATTTGCTCCCCTCTTGGTGAACTAAAAGATAAATCAGTAAAAATTTACACATTTCCCAGTAATTTGGGATGTTTCCTAACAATGGAAGTTATCAGAAAGTATTCAAGACAAAGGGCAGTGAAAATATGATTGTTTAAAAAAAAAAAAAAAGTGGTCTTGTGTCTCTCTTTACCCCAACACCGGGGTAAACTGACAGACCAGATAAATCAAGGGGGTAAAGTGATCCACTTACTTTTTTCTCTTTAAAACTACCATAAAAACACAAAAACCTGGTTAACCAGGTTAAATATGCACAATACAAAAATGTACATAGAAGAAATTATTTTAATAGTGTTTGTCCTGTCATTTCCACCCATGTGTCAAATAATACCAGTAAGACTCCCTAATCGGGAGATAAGCGACCGTTGGTCGCTTATCTCCACAAATAGGCCAAAAGTTTGTTTTACCAATTATTACACTCTATGTGAACATTTACATCAACAAATCCCAAGTACTATGCAGAACGACCCATTTCAAGTTTTTAATGTACAACAATATTTAGAAAATAGGTCTACAAGCTGACAGTCCTCGTCCCTTATATTCCCATAGGTTATATGGAGATCTCAGTGTTTGTCAGTCCTTGTTCATTTATGCCCATATATGGACATCTCTATATCTACTGTAACAGTCCTTGTCCCTTTATGCCCATATATGGAGATCTCTTAACTGTAAGTCCTTGTCCCTTTTATGCCCATATATGGATATTCCTGATGTCATCAGTATATGAACATATATGGGCTTTCTGATATGCCCATATATGGAGATCTCTTAACTGTAAGCCCTTGTCCCTTTTATGCCCATATATGGATATCCCTGATGTCATCCGTATATGCCCATATATGGGCTTTCTAATATGCCCATATATGGAGATCTCTGTATCTCCATATATGGGTATAAAAGGATACTTCAGGTCTGACATCAGGTTTGTTTATATTGGGTTGCTAGGTTTGACATCACAAACTCTATGGGCCATCTGACCTAGAAATCTATATTTGGGCATAGATGACTCATCGTGACCTCATCACACGTCGACCGCACGTGTGACGTGCGGTCGACCGCACGTGTGACCGACGGACGGCCGGTGGAGGTTTTCATACTAAACTGCGACCTTACTGTCGCAATGACACATGAGCAGAAAGAAAAAAGAAAAAAACCCATAAGAATATTATAAAAGGGTTTACCAAACTTTTCTCAGTTGTTCCTTATGTAATTTTTCCTGTAGAATCCATTTCTGCAAAGTATATTGCCTGCCTGTCTGCCTGCCTGCCTGCCTGCCTGCCTGCCTGCCTGCGTGCATTTGTGTGTGCGTGCGTGTGTGTTGTGCTGGGAAGTCTCAGAAGCCACTTCAGTGTCTAGAATGCTACCAGCCTCCACCTGAGGGGTTCTACTGCCCACAGTAAAACCCACTCACCTGACACAAAGTCCTAGATGAAGAGGTGAACGTCTCCCACACTTACCCAGGACCCCAGAGGCTCTGATTTAGTCAAATATGCTAATTATCTAATTAATTATGCAATACAACAATATACGTTGCAGAAATGGATTCTACTGTACTCCTCTGTGTACAGTAGAATCAAAAAACAAAGAAGATATATATATATATATATATATATATACAGGTCCTTCTCAAAAAATTAGAATATTGTGTAAAAGTTCATTTTCTTCTGTAATATAATAGATTTTTTTAAACTTTCATATATTTTAGATTCATTGTGCATGCAGTGAAATATTCAAAAGCTTTTTTTGTTTTAATTATGATTTTTATGCCATACAGCTCATGAAAATCAAAAACCCATATCTCAAAATATTAGAATATTCCACATGACCACTCAAAATACGCATTTATAATACAGAAATGTCAAAGTTCTGAAAGGTTATGTCAATTTATGTACTCAGTACTTGGTATGGAATACTTTTGAACAAATTCCTTCATCAATGAGGCGTGGCATGAAGGTGGTCAGCCTGTGGTACTGCTGAATGGAAGCCCAGGTTTGCTTTGATCGAGGCCTTAAGTTCATCTGTGTGGTTGAGTCTGGTGTCTCTCATCTTCCTCTTGACAACACAACACAGATTCTCTGTGGGTTTCAGGTCAGGCCAGTTTGCTGGTCAGTTAAGGCCAGTAATACCATGGTCACTACACCAGTTACTAGTAGTTTTGGCTATGTGGGCAGGTGCCAAGTGCTTCTGGATAAAATAAATTATCATCTCAATAAAGCTTTTCAATCTACGGAAGCATTAAGTGCTCTAAAATCCCCGGGTAGATGACTGTCTTGACTCTGAACTTGATAAAACACAATGTGGGCAAAACCAGCATTGCAATGTATTGCAGGTGTTGGTCCACTGTGTTTCATCAAGTTCAGAGTCAAGACATCCATCTACCTGGGGATTTTTGAGCGCTTCTGTAGGTTGACAGAACAACGGACTGTAGAACAACTCACTCGCTAGATTTCGCCGTGGACTGAAGACTCACCTTTTCAGACTCCACCAAAACCCTTAGCACTACTGGAAATCAATGTCCATACATGAAGCTAGTTAGCATTTGTTTTTTAGGTTTTAAACCTTTTTTATTATTTTATTTTTCTTTACAGGTTATACTGTTTTTCTAGATAGATATTCATTTGCATTTGTTATATTGCTGTTGATGTACTGACATTTGTTTATTATTGTGATATTTGATAATGCCTAAACTGTCAACTGTAAACTGTAAGTAGTTGTGACATTGCATTCCATGCCATGACAGTCATTTTAATCAGTGTTCAAGTTTCTTCCTCCGATGTTCCATTACTTAACTTGAATGGAATCACAATAATGTTTCAAGCCTTTCTCATCAACAGAATACCTGTCCTTAATGAAAACCACAACTATTAGCTTCCTTGCCAAAAAGAAAACTAGTTTAGCTGGTAGAGTCTGATCTCCTCCTGTCCTCAAAGCCAGCAGTCTCTAGTCCATACATGGGCAACTGGCGTCCCGGGGGCCACATGCGGCCCCCACCTTCACTTAATGCGGCCCGCAGGTTAATACTGGAATACCGATATATTATTGATTTCAGCTGTTACAATTCCAAACATGACCTGCTTTAATTCCTTCAGTCTATATTAGTAGCTAAATGACTAGTATTAAAATGAGTTTTTTTTTTTATGTCCAATGTATTTATTTGTATTTATTTGTATAAAGTTAACATGAGTATATAACTAAATGTGTTTGAAATGAATTCAAAGGATTCAATTAAAAAATAATAAAAAATAACTAGAAAAATATTGTTCCTTCGAAACAATTGTGGGCTCGCTTCTAGCCAGAAAACAATGGCTATAAAAGTACAAAATGTCAAGATCGCAGGCAGTGCTCTCTTTGACGTTACTGACGTCAAAGATTGGTCCATTTTTTCCAAAAATGTTATGCAAAAGTTGACCCGCTGGTGGCGCTATAACAGGCCAATGATAGAAGGGTGGTATCTGTTCCTTGACCTATTGGGAATGTGCTTGCAAGATTTCACGCACATCCCAGGCTGTGTTCATGATTTGAGGTGTTTTTGGCTTTGGCCACTTTATCGCTGCTTGCAGCTATATTTATTATTATTATTTTATTATTTTATTGTATGCACTTCGATTAGATTGCGTGTAGAATGTTTCATGCAAATTGCTAAAAAGAAATCCTAGAATAAAAACGGTTTTAAGCGTTTCACAAACTGCTCAAAATGATATAGCGCCCCCCTTTGGCCAATTGGGGTATGATTGGTTTTAGTGATATTTGGAATAACACTCTACATCTTTGCCAAATGCCATGAACATGCTACGTTGTATGTATGATTTAGAGGCAGAAGAATAATTTGCATAAAAATGCAATATTCATTGAATTATTTAAAAAAGCATGTTTCAATTTTAAAGAAATCCGATCTGACAGATCTTTAGATATCGGTCCAAAGTTCACGTAAAAAAAGTTTTGTGCACGTGACGTGAAAATTTCAGAATAAAAGCGGGTTTACGCGTTTTACAAACTGCTCAAATTGGCGGAAAATCTAAGGGCGGAGCTTACTTAACAACGACACAGATGTCTTCCGCTCGAGTCAAAGCACGCGTGTAACAAGTTGCATGTCTTCAAACGAAACGAGTCAAGACTTATGCCCGTTTGAAGTTTGAATTTTCAAACGCTTCGTATAGCGCCCCCCTTTGGCCAATTGGAATAAGATTGGTTTCAGTGATATTTGGACTAACCCTCTACATGTTTGCCAAATGCCATGAAAGTAACACTTTGCATGTTTGATTTAGAGGCAGAATAATAATTTGCATAAAACCGCAATATGAATTGAATTATTAAAAATTAATGGTTTAACGTACAAACTTCTCACCACATAGACTGTATAGGTATTGGTCCAAAGTTCATGTGAAAAAAGTTTTGTGCACTCGACGCGAAAATCCCAGGAGGAGATAGATTTTTACTGTTTTTCATATAATTCCGAATTGTGGGAGACCTAAAGGTCAGAGGTCAAAAGTTAGAGGGTAAAAGTTGTTCGGCATGAGGAGACGCATAAGTGTATACAGGTCTCATGGCTGTATGTATAACACAGCATGAGCTATACCTGTTCAAAGATCGCACTTTCGAAGGCTTCCTACAGCGCCACCATTTGGCCGATTGCTGTAAAAAATAATAGCACACTTCGCCACTGTAAGCTGAACACATTGATGTTTTTATTTTCATTTTCTCACTAAGTATGTAGGAGTAGAAAGGAACCGAAGTTTTGAGGAGAACTTGATATAGTATGCCTGCCTGATAGATAAATAATGACAATATCTAAAGTGTGCTCGCCTTATAGGCGAGCCCACAATAATTCAGGACTCCAATTCAAAACGCATCGCAGCGCAATGCGTTTTCAGCTTGTAGATCTGCTTCTTTTGTATGAGATACTATACAAAGTAGGACGTAGTGATATGCAATGTGGCCCTCTGGAGTGAAGTTGGAAATAGTGGCCGTCTCCATCATCAAAGTTGCCGACCCCAGCTCTAGTCTATACTGTCACTCTGAAAAGAATTGTGCTAAATGTCACTAACGCTAAAGGTTTTTGTGTTTTATTCATCTTATTTCAAATAACACAACACAACGCTAGGGGAAAAAAAAATATTGTGTGTGGTGGGTCTTTGAAGGGAGAAGGGAAAAATACATAGGAATCAATTGAGAAAAGTTTGGTTAAATCCTTTAATCAGGTTTTTACAGTGTTCAAGTTTCTCCCTCCAAGGTTCCATTACTTAACTACGGTATATGGAATCACAATAATGTTCCAAGCCTTTCTCATCAACAGAATACCTGTCCTTAATGAAAACCACAACTATTAGCTTCCTTGCCAAAAAGAAAACTAGTTTAGCTGGTCTGATCTCCTCTTGTCCTCAAGTAACACTCTCTTCAAAGCCAGCAGTCTCTAGTCTATACTGTCACTCTGAAAATAATTGTGCTAAATGTCACTAACGTGACATTCTTATTTCAAATAACACAACACAACGCTAGGAAAACAAAAATTGATTGTGTGTGGTCTGTCTTTGAAGGGAGAATAAGCAGCTTCCTTCTTTATTTGATATAGATTTTATTTTTCATTTTCAAAGTTACAGCAGTCAGCAGTATGGAGACAGAGATGGTGTACTTGCCATTGTCACCCAGGCAAAGACCTCCCCTATCGGTACTCCCAGGTCCATTTCTGGAACAGTTGTGCGTTTGTGTGTGTGTGTGTGTGTGCGTGCGTGCGTGCGTGCGTGCGTGCGTGCGTGCGTGCGTGTGCGTGTGTGTTGTGCTGGGAAGTCTCAGAAGCCACTTCAGTGTCTAGAATGCTACCAGCCTCCACCTGAGGGGTTCTACTGCCCACAGTAAAAACACTCACCTGACACAACGTCCTGGATGAAGAGGTGAACAGAGGCTCTGAATTAGTCAAATATGCTAATTATCTCATTAATTATGCACAATACAACAATATACTTTGCAGATTCTACAGGGAAAAATACATAGGAATCAATTGAGAGAAGTTTGGTAAACCCTTTAATCAAGTTTGTACAGCTTTCTCCTGGTCTATCATGTTGGGGTAATGATGTGAGATAGTGTCTCACTTTACCCTGAAGCAATTGTCTCACTTTACCCCATAGCCACATTTTGGGATCAATTCAGGGTAATGTTTAGCTAGCATCTATCACATGGATTTATAAGTTGGTACTTCATCAACATGTATGATATAAAATGTTCTCCCCGATTCAATTTGCTGTGACACAACAGCTGATTATGTTGACAGCAAGAAAATGTACTTTTACATGCAAAACACATATTTTTGTGAAAAAAGCATGTTTTCAACAGCACTATCAGGTCATCTCCTTCATGGCAAGGGGAAAATTCCCAAGGGTCTCTCATGACCACAAATGTGTTTCAATGCCTAGATCCAGGGGGTGTTTCAGTTTACCCGGTGTCTCAGTTTACCCCGCTCTCCCCTACTATTCATTATTGTTTGTTGCCAAAATGAATTTGCCTCCGCTCTAAAAAAGCCAGCTCCCCCATAGCCCCCCCAGTCACAATTCTCTGGAACTGCTCAAATCTTGCTTCTGGGTGGTCCCTGGAACTAGATATTTTGAGATGGGGGTCCGTGGCCAAATACATATCATTTTGGGGGTCCTTCACATGAAAAGGTTTGAGCACCACTGACATAGTAGTCTCTCAAGAACAGACTAACTGAGCTCCAGTTGAAGTGAAAAGGACCTTTTCTTTGACGATGGCTATAGCCAGATTGCTGACATAGAAACATAGGGTTTTTCAAAAAATCTTAGAAGGATTCAAAAGACACTGTCTTATCCACCTGTTTCCGCAAAAATGTACTGGAGCATTATCTGTAGGACACTTCCGGTTAACAGCAGATATACAAGCTCACGTCGCGTCGCAGATGCAACTGTTGTGAGCTTGTAGATCACACTCGGCTGCGGCGCCCTACAACTTCTGCGCAATGCACGATGGGATGTTGTAAAGTTGTGGATAGAATCGGGTCAAAATTCGAATGTTTCACGATTTTTCAAAAATAGCAGATCTACAAGCTCGCAGCGCGGCACTCGGTGCCTCGCTGTGAGCTTCTATATCTGCTATTTTTCAATAGTTAAAGCATAAAATAATGATACACAATAATGTGTACCCGTTCTGAATGGGTTTAAATGGCATCAGACTATCACGTGAGAATAATAATAATAATAGTATTATTATTCAGACGAGACATTTTTCCCCGGAACGCTTCAAGTCTACATATTGACAAGAAAGAGACAGAGTGGTACAGTACGGCCTCTGTGGCCTCAGGTCATGCCATTGGTTGGAGGGGCATGAGGCCAAACTGAAGGGCAAATTTCTGCCCTGCTGGTAAAAGACTATTTCTACAATGAAAGATGTTGCCTACGTTGAATCTAATTCCTGAAAACGCCCCTGCTTTAAGTTAAGGCATAAGAGCTGGTACTGAAGATAATCAAAATACAGACAGTGCCCAGGATTACAGCTTAGGCAATTGGCACTGGGTGAAAAATGGGTTACAAAATTGTGGGATAAAATAATTAGAAAAAAAGACCTGAGGCCGATAAAAAAAATGTGTTCCAACAGTTTTTGAAAAACAAATGTTATATCAGTGGTGCTCAAACATTTTAATGTCAAGGACCCCCAAAATGATATGTATTTGGCTGCGCATATAGTTACGCTTAGGGAAAGAAGAGCCTACTGGTGGTGCTGGAATGGTGGTGGGAGCAAACAAAGCACATACAACATCACTGGCAACTTTGGAGGAAGTCAGAAGAGACCCAACTTCTCTCCAATATGGCTGCTGCATATATCCTATTGATCAGCTGCTTGACACGTCACACGCATCCCTCAACACATGCGTGTTAACCTCTCGAGTGTATCTGCCTGGACTAAACTCGCAGGCTACGTATCATTCATGAACGATTAATTGTTAATTTGTCACTTGCAGTGAATCAGCGATAGCTAACCACAGAGGCCACCTGTGAACTTAAGCGTCTCTTCAGGAAAATCTGCTATTCACTCCAAGTGTCATGACAATCCACCCCTGCGTTCTCCATTTCTACCTTGACCTTCATTGTGACCTTGACCTTTAAGGCAAAAAAAGTTATTAATCCCTCTTGTGTTGTGTTCATGTAAAGGTGATCAGAATTGCAAAGCTGGATGTTTCATAACGCCTCCATAACTCCACATTCATTTACTGTTCGTTAAACCTTTAAAAGCGACAATATTATAGGAATTTTTCTTTAAAACCGCTCTGAAAAGCCACTTACAGGCGGCTGCTACTCGAAAATGGTAACAGTAAACCTAGCCTATTAAAACTTACCTTCCCCCTGATCCTTCTATTGTAAATACCATTTATTTTTGCATTAGTTTTTTACGAAAGTTTTTCTTTCTTTCTGCGTAGTACTGTGTGTCTGTCATTCAATGTTATAATGAGTTAAAAAAGGATGTCTATGTAAATAAGCCATGTGCTTTCCTGAGCGTATCCTTTTAGTTGACCTTGTACCAGTGAAGTGTACTATCATGAAACTGCACCTTTTTCCAATGCAAACTTCTCATAAATTCTTCAATCAATCAGTTGTCACACAAGCTCCATGCGGCTTGTCATGAGATTTGGCTGCTGTTGGCACAGAGAGGGAGAGTATGTAGTTAAAAACAGAGATGACCGGATCGGCAGAAAACAAAAGAGCCGGAACAGCCCGAGGCAGGTGTTTCCAAGCAGGTTATTTAATTGTACGGTACATCACTGTCTGTCACACACATTTATACTTATGGAACACTATCTGTGTCTCCTAGCTGTGCTGGGTGTGGTGTGGGTGTGGCTTGGCATGGCATGGCAAGGTTGCCATCTCATGCCAATGTGAGCCTGGAGACACACTCATGTTCACACGGCACACACACATGTGCGCGCACACACACACACACACACACACACACACACACACGCACACACACACACACACACACACACACACACACACACACACACACACACACACACACACACACACACTTGCCTGACAAGTTTCATGAAAGTCTGCCGATGCATTCACTGTCCTTCTATGCTATGCTATGGACTATGGTCCACTGGCTGCCAGTAAAGTTTAGAATCCATTTTAAAGGACGACTTTTCAACCTATCTTCATAATAGGTGCCTCCTTCGGGGAACTACCCATAATTAGTCCTACAGGGTTATAGATTTAGGCATAGTTTTACTGAGGTTAGGGTTAGGATTAGGGTTAGGTTTAGGCATAGTTGTATTGGATTGCCATATTTGTGCAATAACTAGAAATACTGTTCCTACGAAACAGTGTGGGCTCGCTCGTGACTATAGTCTGCAGCGTGCTGTCATGTGAAGCTCAACCAATACTCCAGCTAACACCACTCCCAGATTTTCCGCACCTCAATTGCACCTCATTGCCTTTGTACTGTCGTGGCGGAACTTGGTAAATAAATAATGAAGATAACATAGTGTTCTCGCCTTTCAGGCGAGCCCACAACTAGAACTGCACTCTGTTGAGGTGCCAACTTGCGCCTCACGTACAAGCAGGCCACACATGGCCTACTTGTGCGCCAGCAGAGCGCGCCACGAGGTGTGCGCTGCTGGCCTCAATGGATGTTAATGAAGACATTACCAAGAACGCTCTTATATATCAAACTCTGCTGACATCACCAGTGGCATCACCAGGAATGCTGGTCCCTCATTGGCTGTTAATGATGAGACACCGACATACACACACTGACATATAATACACACCTACGTACTGTACATACATTCCCAGAATCATTTCTTCATCTGCATACCCAGCCGATTACAGTACTTGCACGCTCTGCTTGCGCATGTAAGAATTTATAAATAATGTTCATCCTATCGGTGTGGCAGTTTGTATTAGTGATGCAACGGTTGAGGGAACAAAACTCCTGCTAAAATTAAACCTTTTCCCACTCCAGGGTTCTGTATCTTCGCCCCAGTGGCAAGAGGACGAAGTAGCGATTCAGTGGATGATCAGAGTCATATGTTATTGAAAGTGTTAAAGGAGCTATAGTCATAAAATATTTTATAAAAAAATAAGCTTCATATATGTGTTTCTATTAAGAAATGACCACAAAAAGCGTGAAATAATGATAAAATAATCATTTTGGCCATTGTCAGACCAACACTTTGTTTACATTCTAGTCTATAGACTAGGATGTAAACAAAGTGTCGGCCTTACAATGAAAAAGTTGACTATAGCTCCTTTAAGTGTGTGATGGTCTATAATGTATGTTATGCTGTATTGTATGCTTATACTTATATTCTATTTTTGTTTCTACTGTTAGACTGACTATAGGTGCTTGGTCTACCTACGTTTTTGATGGTCTACCTCCTACATTTTTAGCTGACTATTTCTATGCATTTCATGTATTACAGTACCTTGTGCTGTCCTTGCTTTTTCGTAAATCCGTCTGGATTAAGAGCATCTGTTAAATGTCTAAATTGTTATTGTAAATGGACCGTTTAGCAGGTACACAGACTAACAGCCATTCTGTGAGCGGTCAAAGGCCGGCGTTTTCTGGAGTGCGTTTCGGTTCATTCTCCTCAGCTGTGAATTCCACCACAGCACCTTCTGCAGCAGCCCTGTCTGACAGACCGTTTTTTAACATGATTGATATGTGGAGTCCCTGATCAGCAGAGAGGTTAATCACAGTGACAATTCTGCATGCAGCCGAATTTAGCTTGCACCGGTTGGTCAGCTATAGCCGTATCAGCCCCTCAGCGACAGCCTTGATAACTGTTGTCATCCCTGGGGCTGATAATAAGGAAGGATAGTCATCCTCTCCTTCCTTTGATCATTCCCCTCACCCGGGGCAAATAAAGGCTGTGTAGCCTATCGTTGTTGTCGGGTGGAAACCTTGTACGGTTTGTATTTTTTTCATTTTAAAGAATACATGTTTTCTCTTTAGCGTGGGAAAAAGAAAATTCCTTTCCACGACTTCAGGGCTTTGAGGTTTTTCATCAATGAATTCTGTAGCATAAAGAGGGTTTTTACGAGTTGCTAGCCCAAAGCCCAACCTTCCACCAGTTTTAAAGAGTTGGTTTGCCAACTAACAATTCACAATTTAGCTAACAATTTACAAGTTATGCATTTAGCAGACGCTCTTAATCCAGAGCGACTTACAATAAGAAAGGTAATAGTAGGGGTGGGCGATATGGAAAAATACAATATGATATTTTTCCAAGCTGTATCACGATACACAATCTCATCACGATTCTTTTTCATGTTTTATGGTTATTCTTCAAGTTACTTAACAGTACAACCACTACAAGGTAACAAAAACTAAAAGAAAAAGTAGTAACAGACCATTTAGACCAGTGGTCCTCAAAGTGCGGTCTCTGGGTTCCTTTTGGGAGGTCTGAATTGACCCTTTTGAGTATGTGACTCTGATAGCGTACTTAAATGAAACCAAATGAACATCAATACATCAAATGCATAGAAATAGTACTCTAAGAAAAAGAACGTAGGTAGACCAAGTACCTATTCAGTAAAAAACACTGTATATAAAACCTAAACAAATGCTATCTAACATTCATGTAAGGTCATTGATGGTAGGCGAGTGCTACGGTAAGTGCTATGGGCTAAGGTGGAGTCTGGAGATGTGAGTCTTCAGTCCACGGCGGAAGCAAGGGAGTGAGTCTGTTGTTCTAAGTGCGACACAGGGTAAGTGCAACAGGGTATTGCCTATTCCAGGCAATGGATTACAGTCTCATTCCACGTGAGACCAGACAGGTTTTGGGTCGCGTTACAAGCTGTCTCAGAGTGGCTGGCAAGCCCATCCAACTCCCGCTACTGTGGATAAGTGAAAGCTGCAGCCAAGGCAGGCGTTACTTTCATACCAGCAGCATGAGACAGTGGCCACGCTGTGAACCAGGGCTACAAATAATTATGAAAACAAACTGATTGTTTCCGCATTCAGGGTGTTTTCTCTTTCTCTTTAACCACATGGACCCTACCGATCCCACATTTCTGGAGGCGAACATCAGTGAAAATAGCTGACCTACTGCTCACAACGTGGGACGTTGTGATGACTTGTGAGCTTATCAGTTATTTTCAGTGAAGTTTGGTGTGGAGGGAAAAGGGATAGTATATCGCCCTGGGGGAACACTGTGTATATAGGGTTTAAGCAGGTGTCATCGCCTTGTTGTCATGTGGCAGACAATAAGAGATAGCCCTGAATGGCCCTAAATGATCACAAGAGGTCTGTAACCCTGCATACACCAATGTGTACACTCTCAGAGTTATGGGGGTCCTTGCAAATAAAATGTTTGAGAACCAGTACAAGTGCTAGTGGACTGCTAATGTGCCATAGTGTGCCAATGTCGTCGTTGTCATACATATTCTGAAGAACACCTGGAGAATTGACATTCAGTAATCTTATGATAAAAATAAGAACATTATAATGGTTTGTAAAACAGAAAATCTAAAAACTGGCCACGGACGAGGCCAACAAGTCTTTCTCACGGACACATTTGTCCGTGTACGGACATATTGATGACCCCTGGGTTTAAGTGGTCAAATGTTGCATTGATTTCACTGGACATTGTTTGCTGGCCTTTTAGGCCCATTTTCATCAACCAGTCGTTTACTGTACATTAAATCACACACCTGTCAAGGTGTGCCATACTATGGAGTCCACATATGCGTATGGTATCGTGATGCCTCAATACCCTAAAGGCTCCAAACAGCCCAAAACGAATTAATTAGGCTTCTGATTAACCTTCCATACCGCACTCACGTTACCGCTAATCACTTTCTAAGTGTTGGGTGGCTCACAGTAGCTGACAGAGAGTACATCTTGCAATATGCCTGGTGTACAAGATAGGCCTACACTACACCACTCAGGTACCCATGTACCTGACAAAATATTTCCAAATGTCAAGGATGTCCACAATTACAACACCAGAGGCAGCGCCACAGATCACGTCCAAACCAGATTTGGCTCCAAAAAGGGTCAAATTCATTCTTCTGCTATGCTGCAAAAATGTGGACTGCACTGTAGACAGGTTTAAAAAAGGACCCCAATTGAAACAATTGCCTAAAAGCTTTTTTGAGGTATCCTTTCAGTTGACCTTGTACCAGTGAACTGTATTGTCATGAGACTGTGCCTTTAAGTCTATAATCATCAAACCAGCCAAACACCAACAGTAACTTAGTCTGTTCTTACTCAATATCAAGTCAACCTCACAGCCTCACCAGCATTCATTCTGATAGGCTCTGTAATACAACAATTCAGTTTGTAACATTTGTATTAAGATCGATTTTTCACTCCGTCCACAATTCAAAGAAAACAAATTAATAATTGGAAAACACTTGCTGTGTCAGAATCAAGAGGCCTCGTGGGGTTGGGAAAAAACTAACTAAATTAACTGACAAAAGAAAAGCCACACACACACGCTGGCTGTAGCTTTCAGATTTGAAACTGATGGCAGTTTGCTAAGGTGCACGTCAATGATGTCCATGTGATTTCCTATCTCACTCAAAAGCGCTTTTGGTCCATTCATTCATACATTGGGAAAGTACTTATCAATGCAGTGCAATAATGCAATAATACTTACGTAAAACATACTTAAAAGTGCCGAGCCAAACAAGTGTCTAATGGTCAGTGCAAAAAGCAGAAGTGACAAACTGATGAAATGTTAATTTCCTGCATGCTAAGTGCCAGAATAGGATACTATAATGTAGGGGTGGGCGATATAGTGATAATTATCGTTGAGACGATACAATGTCTCCATGATATGCCTTTTCAGAGGTATCGTATATATCGTGATACAATTGAGCCTTGTAAAAAATCCTGTTTAATTGTTAATACAGAGATTCATTGCAGAATTCAATTTAAACCTGCATTTTGGTCTAAATCTCAAACTTTAAAATGTCAAGGTCTCCACTTAACTCTGACAGTATACAAATGAAACCAAATGGACCCATAAGGGTCCATGTGATTTCATTTGTATACCGTCAGAGTTACATACTTGTAAAGTTCAATTTAGACCTCCCAAAAGGAACCCAGAGGGTCTGGTTTTTGTCAAGTAACTTGAAAAATAACCACAAAAAAAACAATGTGAAAAAGAATTGTGATAAAATCGTGTATCGTGATACAGCTTAGGAAAATATTGTGATATTGTATTTTTCCATATCTCCCACCCCTACTATAATGTATGTATACATAAGGTCAGTGTATAACATACTGTATACTATAGTATTAGTTATGAAATTGGGACATATCGGTTTCTTTTGCCCCGTTTGTTCAGTGATTTGAGTGTGTGGGTTCCTCAGACAGGTTTGCAACACATACTGCATAACACAAATAATTCAAAGACTGAACCAAATGCCTGTGACTGTCTCACTGTTTGGTACTCATGGCAAAACCCATCTGCCTGTTACAGATCCACAAGCGTCAGGCGGCATATACTGTATCTACAAGCTCACAATTGTGTTGTGATGTGACTTGTTGTGAGCTTGTAGATCTGCTCTTTTCACCACCTGTGTAACACTCTTGTATGACCAAGTAGGGTATTCATTTACGTTAAAAAAAAGAATCATAAAATGTTGGATTACGGATATACGAGGTTTCTACCCGACAGCAGTGATACGGTATGTATGATCTCCATATCACCAGTAAGACTCCCTAATCGGGAGATAAGCGACCGTAGGTCACATGTATACACAAAGAGGGCTGTAACTGCCATTGGTTCCTAGTTGTGTGGGCAATGTGTAGACATACTGTGTACCGATGTGCGTGGTTTTAGGGCAAAATCTGTAGGAGCAGTGTCCAAAAATGTGTTTTGCAAGAATCGGCCTCATGGTGGCGCTAGAAGAGGGCCATGTGAGAAATGAGGGGTGGGGTCTCCGCGTTGCCTTGGCGGACGAATAGGTACCGGCCCCGGCTCTCCCGGACGCTCCTAGCCCGAGTTACGGCATTTTATGTGAGCTGCAGTGGAGGGGGTCCTCCACTGGGGGCGCCACCACTTTGGCATCCGTTCTGGAGCACCAGGAGTCGGTGGTCCCTGGGAATTCCCCGTGAGCAGCCATGTCATACGGTATGTATGATCTCCATATCATCACTGTCGGGCAGAAACCTCGTATCTCCAAGTTTCAAGTTTGTACGTTTTTTCACCAAGTAAAGCCCTGCTTCATCATACAAGGCTGTCGCACAAAAGTAGTGAAAACAGCAGATCTACAAGCACACAACGCCTCGCAGTGCGAGGCGTTGTGTGCTTGTTGATCTGCAGTTTTCACTAGTTTAGTTCATTTTTGGACATACAAGCTTTCCACCCGACAACGACGATATTTTAACAGTTTTTTCCCCCGCAAATTAAAATGATAAATACAAAAAGAACGGTTTTGGACATACTGTACAAGGTTTCCACCCGACAACAACGATATGTTGATTGGTCAGGTGGTGCAGTATGTTCACATACTGTGCAAGGAATTTGTACTTGGTGCATTGCTCCCACATACAGTTAGTATATTACACGCAGCGGATGAGAGGAGGGGAATTGCTGTCCAACCATGCAGTAATTATTAGCCTCCGTGTTACGCCACAGGCTATTGTTCTATATATGTGGCTGTCCAAAAAAAGCAACCTGGGAGCTGCTACCGTTATTGATCTGGTCCGTGCACTGCTACAGGAAATAATTTCCTTTTATCTGCTTAGTATCTAGACATTGCTTGCTTCCCCTTTACCCTTGACTTTAACCTTTAATGAATGCTAATGCTGGTCCTGGCTCTGTGTGTGTGTGTGTGTGTGTGTGTGTGTGTGTGTGTGTGTGTGTGTGTGTGCGTGTGTGCGTGCGTGCGTGCGTGCGTGCGTGCGTGCGTGCGTGCGTGCGTGCGTGCGCGTGACTTCTGTATAGGGACACAGATAACGTGGAAGTGTCCTCCCGGTGTTAAACTGTGTGATTATGGGAGTTAAGTGAAATCCTGGCAACATCAAAACATACCGTAGTCATTGGTGGACAAAGCACTCAACCCCAGAACTTGAGTCAAAGTATATACTCCTTCTTCTTTCGTGTGTCATCATCAGATGTCCAGATCAGTAGTGTTCAGCCACGCCCTCGTCTCAGGTCCCACATCGAAAAGGCCGGCCTCTGATGGTGGTTTATACAGGGGACAGGTGGTGATTATGTGGTCAGCGGTCTGCTCCGGCTCCCCACACTCACACGCTGCTCCGTCCGCCAGGCCCCACTTCCGCATGGATGCTTTATAGCGTCCGACACCAGTTCTCAGGCGGTTCAACAGACTCCATTGCCGGCGTGGCAGTTCTTCTCCTCTGATACCTCCTCCTGGGTCCTGGATGTAGCCATGGATGCGTGTTGGCCCAGCCGACTCCCACTCCCGCTTCCAGGCTGCCGCCAACCATGCCTCTGTAGACTGGTCCTCAGGGGTGGACCCGAGCAGATCTTGAGCCGCCTTGCTGTACGGCTGGCGGGACTTGAGTCTATTTGGAGGCAGTGCTGTTGTGGTGGTATTGTGCAGGATATGCCAGTGGTGTTTCTTGGCTTTCCTTGCTAGGGCGAGGGTAGCAGCCTCTCGTCGGAGGCCGGCCGGGGCAATTCCTGCTAGTACTGGCAAGTAGAACACGGGGGTGGGCTTCAGACAGCCAGTTATGGTCCTAAGAGCGTTGTTTATGGCAACGTCAACCTTCCTGGCATGTGGGCTCCTGCACCAGGCAGGGGCACAGTATTCGGCTACGGAGAAGACCAGGGCTTGCGTCGAGATTCTGAGCACGTTGGCGGATGCTCCCCAACTGGTACCGGCGAGACGTCGGATTAGTGAGACCCTAGATGTTACTTTGGCCGTCACTTCTTCAAGGTGTTGTTTGAAGGTGAGTGCTCTGTCCAAACGTACGCCAAGGTACCGCGGTGCTTGCTGGGACTCCAGACGATTGTTGTTAACGAACACATCAAGTTCCCTTCTTGCTTCCTTGTTGTTCAGATGGTAAGCTGCTGAGACCGTCTTGCCAATGCTCAGCTGTAGGCGCCACTTGCACAGGTAGGCTGCCAGGATTTCCATATCCTGGTTCAGGCCAGTTTCCATCGCCTCCCATGTTGGTCGCCCCATCATGATGGCCAGGTCATCGGCGTAGCCGTATTTCCGGGATGTTGTATCCGGTAGATCATGGATGTAAATATTGAATAGCATCGGTGCAAGGACAGATCCCTGTGGGACTCCATTCCTCAGCCTCCGGAGCCTGCTGCATTGTCCATCACTGGTCTTTAAGGTGAAGCTGCGGTTTGTGAGCATCTCCATGATGAATTTCACCATATGCCGGTCGGGGATGGTTTTTAGGAGCTTTAGGTGGAGGCCACGGTGCCAGACAGTGTCATAGGCGGCTGTAAGATCTATCAACACTACTCCAGCCTTCTCCTTTTGCTGAAAGCTGTCCTCAATATCCTGAGTCAGCAGTGTCACCTGGTCGACTGTTGACCGTCCGCGACGGAAACCGGCCTGTTCCCGTGGGAGCTGTGGGTCCACTATAGGCTCGATGCGGCTATGGATAATTCTCTCCAAGACCTTGAATGGGACGCAGAGCAGTGATATGGGCCTGTAGGATTTAGGGTCCTCGGCAGGTTTGTTAGGCTTCGGAAGGGCTATGACATCGGCACGGCGCCAGATTTTCGGGAGCTTGGATCTTCGATAGCATGCGGAGTAGAATAAGCAGAGCCATGCGGACGTATTTGCGCTCTGGTGGACCACAAACTCAGGGTGGATGTAGTCATGGCCTGGTGCCTTCCCTTGTTTGAGCTTCTTGATAGCCGCCTGGAGCTCAGCTGTTGTAAAATCTCCAGACATGTTGGCATCCACACTGGCTGCTCTACACAGGGAGGATACCTTGTGCGATACTGAACGGGCAAAGTTTTTATCTGCACCTGGGAAGCGGCCGTTCTTGAGGAGTTGGGACGCGATGGCATTTGCTGTTATTGGGCACTTGGGGACCGATGGTGTTCTGCCTGTCAGCTGGTTGATGGTCCTCCACGCCTTGCGGCTAGAATGGGTGAAGTCGATTGACTCAACAACTTCAGTCCACCTTGACCTTCGGGTAGCGTCCAGCTTCTGCAGGAGAGCAGTTGCAGACTCATCCACTTCTTCCCTGGAGCTTGCCTGCTGGTGGTCATGCAGGAGGTGGCTACACTCTTCATCCCATCCCGGGATGTAGTTTGCATTAAAGCCACGTGGGATGGTTTTTCTTGCTGCCCCAAGGAGTACTTCGCAGTAGGCTGCATATCCGGCGTCCACATCAGCAGAATCTGGGTCTGGGAGGAAGACTGATTTTCTTTCTGTCTCCTCTGTGAATGACTGCCAGTTTGCCTTTCGAAAGTTCCATCTCCGAACGGGTTTCCCTGCGACTGGCTGCACCAGAGATGGGACCTTTATGATGGATGGCCGATGGTGTGAGCGGGGGAACCTTTCCAGAACTTGTCTCTCGGGCTTTTGGGCCGTGTGACAGACGGCAAAGGCCAGGTCCGGGTTGGTGTGGGTGTTCCAACGTGCGGAAAAGAAGCTTGGCGGTTCTTTTGGGTCAAACAGCAGCAACGCATTGGCGCTGGAGGCCCATTGGCTTAATGTCTCTCCGTTTGGTGTTGTATGGCTATAACCCCAATCTGTATGTTGACAGTTGAAGTCCCCTGCGTAGATGGCGGGTGCAGGTGCCAGCGGGAGCGATGCCATGGTCAGCGTTGATGGTGGGGGCTTGTAGACATTGATGACCGATGTGGACTGCACTTTAGTAGACAGCCATTCAATGGATGAGCCTGGTGGGGATTGGCCAGTGGCTGTCCAGCTAAGGTCGTTCCTTACAAAGGTTGCAAGTCCATGCTGTTTGCTGTGAGTGGACCCAGCAAGTTGGAATCCTGGCAGCTTGAGGATGTTATCAGTGTCACAGTGTGTCTCCTGAAGGAGGACGGCTGCTACTTTGTGGGAGTCAGCGAGGTGGCGAGTGACTTCCAGTTTGGCGATGGTGAGGCCTTCTACATTGATCTGGAGCACTGACAGAACCTGGTGCTCGACGGTCGGGATGGCCACCCGTCCTGACGTGGACGTACGATGTCCCTCCGGCCTCTTGCGTCCCGGTCTGCCAGCTGGGTGATGACTAGTTGGCGACATTGGTTTCACAAGCGGGTCTCTCACCCTGACCTTGCTACTCACAGAGAAGACCACGTGAAGGTTGTCGTCCATCTTCCCCTGTATATACTCCTGGTGACATTTTACTCCACTACAAGTAAACATTGCTCTGTCAAATCTGTATTTAAAGTACAATAAGTAAGCCTTGCTGAGCCATGAGGCCCATAGGGCAGGAGCTTATCTCCTGTTTCTGTAGCTTGAGGCAGCTTGATGTACAAGTACACCCCCTAGTATGTCACAGCGACTTGCCCCCAGTCGAACCCTTGATGCTGAGCGCAAAGCAGGAAGCACTGGGGGTGAAATCTCAATATTTCGACGTCCCATTAGTCCGACTAAGGTTAGGTTTTAGGGTAAGGGTTAGGATTAGGTTTAGGCATAGTAGCATTCACCAGGTTAACATTTCACCAGGTTAGCATTCACCAGCGTTGGACAAATGTGACGTCGAACTGTCGAACGTCGTAATAACGCTACACTCCCGGCACTGGGTCCCATTTTTCAGAGTCTTTGGTATGACCCGGCCGGGGATCGAACCCCAACCTCCCAGTCTCAGGGCGGACACTCTAACCACAAAGCCACTGAGCAACGACCAAAAACTCCCATACCTACTGGGAGAAATATACAACAATGTGCGAACACAGCAGCAAGATTTGTGAACTGTTGCTATAAAAGAAGGTTAGCCATTGGATTACAACCACCCTAAGGACTACTAACCATTGAGTTTCCTGTACCGAGTGGACCTCTAGACCTACCGCACATATAAACAGAGCTGCTACTGTACAGTACCTTTACTGGGGCTATTTTTTTGGTATACTATTTAAATAGTTTTGGAAAAAATGCTGCCAATTGTCCCCTAAAGTGACTGCAAAAGATTGCTGCTATTTGAAATGAAATGCGTGGGAAAATACATCTCTATTCTAAAAACGGAAAGAAAGCTAACAGTTAGACAGGTCTTAAAATGGTGTAACACTGCGAGCACCACCGAATGCACTGACTGCACCCAACTGCTCAGCAATAAAACATGAAAAATGAAGAGGGTCACGCTCGGAAATAAAAAACGATTTCTTCTTATTTATACGGAAGAATAAAAAGAAATGGGGTTTTTATTTCCGTGTATGACCCTCTTAATTTATTTTATTGTCGAACAGTTTATTAGGACAATTAAGGCACCAGGCGAGGTCATAGCTTGTGGTGGTAATGGCAACAAGTCTGTATCCAACTGATCAGTGTTGATTTTGTCGAAGAATGTTTGGCGACTACCTTTTTTTCCTCTGATGAAAACTAAATAAAAAATAAGCTATGATGACTAAAACTATATGAATAAATACATTCACAATTTCATCAACAAATAAAAACTAGACCAGGGGTCTTCAACGTTTTCAGGCCAAGGATTGGCATTGTCATTACCTAATAAACTTGACCTTTTACTCTGTACTTAGTCTGCTCTTTTTCCCCTCTACACCAAACCTCTTTGCCGAAAATAGCCGAGCTTGTAGGTCTGCTATTTTTGGCTACAGTTCTCAGAATACGGACACTAGGGTTCAAGTTGTTATTATAAAAAGGATTGGAAGATTTGGAGGACCCCCTATTGTAACTCTTAGGACCCCCTAGGTGTCCCGGACCCCCTGTTGAAGACCCCTGAACTAGACAAAAATGTTAGGGAGGGACGAGTGGAGACGAGATCCAGTAGAACTAAAAGTCAAGTCATTTTATGTTCGATTGTGCTCGTGAGTTGCACTCTGAAAATAGCAGATCTATACTGAATACTGATCCCATTCTGAACTCTTTCAACAGAGGTTCCTAACCTTTTCTGGATCACGACCCACTCGCGGCCCACCATCTCAACGCGGCAGCGGTGTTAAGTGGTCATGATGGGCTGTGTGGAATTCTAATGTTTCGATTGTGTTATGGTTTTCGAACAGTGTAAGTATAACGTGGTATACTGTACTTATACTCCTGCTTAAAGTAGGTATAACAAAAAATAGGTAAACCCCTTGACCGAGTCACCCCAGCAATAAAGAAACTTGCAGTGCTCCTTTATTTGGGTAGTCATTTATGAAGTGCCCCGATATTATTCTTTTTGATACAGTTTGTCCTTGTTGAGCCTCGACGAGTCCTTCTACCAACTGTTGGCTGAATCTCCTTATGTATTGTGTAGTATGTTTGATATGTGACTTTTGAAGGAAAAAAATAAATAGTTTGATATTGTTGAGATGCATTTTGTATTGTGCAAAATGTGAATTGTTATGGTGAAAGACGATGCTGAGGTCGAATACATGAATAAATGAATACATATTATTTTTGCATCAGTGCTTGGAGCGTGTGGCCATAGTCATTATTTCTGAGTAGCCTCTTTGCAAGCCATTACCTTCCAGTCTGGCTGTGCTTTTTCCCCCAGCCATGGTGTGAGTGATGGAAAGTAACTGAGTACTTACCGTAAGTGCAATTTCTTTGGGATTTTTACGTGTTTCCAATTATCAGTACTCTTACATCTACTCCGCTATACATCTCTGTAATGTACTTTTTACTTCACTGCAATTATTTGAAAACTTTAGTTACTTGTTACTTTGCAGTTTATATTATTGCATTACACAACATGCATTGCTTTACACAACATACAATAACCACTTCGGTCTTATACCGGACATATTTGAGTACTTTTACTTTGACGCTGGAATCATAATTTGATGGCAATACTTTAGTTATTTCATTCAAGTCAAATTCAAATACAGGACCTTTACTTGTAACAGAGCATTTTTATATTGTGGTATAATCTCTTAGGATTTAGCTGCGAGCTTGTACATCTACAGCCCCTTTTGTTTTTATGTATTTTTCATCTAGAAAGTGTTTTTTTTTTATTCCCTGGCAGATATTAATTATTCCCTGGCACAGATCGGGGTTTTGCAGCCAAATACATATCATTTTGGGGGTCCATGGCACAAAAAAGGTTTTGAGAACTACTGGTTTTGAAGGCATTTTGTAGAATCTTCTGGTAAAAGCCTCAGGTCTTAGTAAATGTGAGTAGTTTTTCTACCAGTGTGTGGTTTCTGAGCCAGGGCCAGGGTTATGTAAGGCTGGTGGTGGCTTTGTCCTGAGTCTCATTGTCAGACACACTGTGGCTTCATTTGAAACCAGGTGCATTTTTTATCTCTTTTATGCTGGCAAGTCGAATCATTAATTCATCGTCTCTCCTCCTCGGGCTCCGGGCTCATTAAAACGTTGCTTCTGGAGGAGAGATGCGACTGACGTCGGCCCAGCAGCCTACTCTGGACGTCTCTTTAACCACAGATGAGGGCAGGGACGTGCTGGCCATTGGGAAAAGCGGGGCAACTCCCGAACGGCCGGTTCATTCCCGGGCCGGTCCAGGCCAGCCATTAGGAAAAAAATTAAAATACAATCTCGGCCTTCGTTCCATTTTGGGGGCGGGGCGGCCAACGAAGTAAATTGCCACTGTCGGGCAGAAACCTCGTATGTGCAAGTTTCAAATTTGTACATTTTTTCGCAAAGCAAAGCCCTGCTTCATCACACAAGGCCGTCGCAACAAAAGCAGTGAAAACAGCAGATCTACAAGCACACAACGCCTCGCGGTGCGAGGCGTTGTGTGCTTGTAGATCGGCTGTTTTCACTAGTTTAAATCATTTTTTAAATGATAAATACAAAACAAACGGTTTTGGACATACAAGGTTTTGCAAATCTTTGAGTAGCAGCAGCGCTATAGAGAGAGATCTCTCTCTATAACGCGCAGGGCCTCTCCAACTCTTTTTCCCGGGCTGAATCAGGGGCCCAGCACATCCCTGGATGAGGGAGTCAGGTTCTTTCTACTGCTGCTGCTGCTGCTGATCTTTAGCAATAGTTCTCAAACTTTTTCATGTTGAGGACCCAACATCGATATGTATTTGGCTGCAGACCCCCATCTGAAAATGTATTGTGCCAGGGACCCGCCAGAAGAGAAGATTTATCTTAAAGAGGTGGTGCCATAGTTTTGTACCTTTTATGTTTTGTATGCATCTATGGAGTTAACATTACTCGAATAGACCGCCGGGTGTGGTTACTATTATTTAGTTTGAAAACATGCTGATCATGTCTGTCCGTCCGTCCGTGCGTGCGTGCGTGCGTCACGCCTCATATGTTATATGCTCCATATATGGCCAAGACATCTCCATATATGGAGCTGGCCAGTGCTGTGTTCTACCTGTCACGCGGGTATGGAGGTTTACGAAATGCATTGGAATCTATGGCTGAAAAGTGACACTCCTGGCGTACATGAACCACGTGACCGGCGCTGTTTCTGATGTTTCAGCACAACCTCGCCCTTTATTATAATACGTACATATGTCTTCCTGTGTATTTTTGGTTACTTCCTGAAAGCCTCTGAGTCAAAAGGCCAGATCCAAATAGACCGCTTTAATGACATCATAAAATCATCCCTTCCCCTTTTTGCCAGACCCATGAAATGGGTAGGCCTACATAAGCAAATGTCGGTCTGTCTGTCCGGGTTTTCTATATAAAGGGTATATATGATGATGACATGATGATGACATGCCTACAAAAGGCATGATGTCATAAATGATGATGACAGACAGGGGGTCTGGCACAACCAGGTTGAACCTGGTCTAGTTACCATACAGCAGCAGCTGTGGGAGTGGCTAACTTCAGCTGGGTCACCTCACCACCCATCTGAAAACCAGGCATACTTAATGAACAGGTGGGTGTGGCCACATACAAACAGAATGTTAACAGTTTCTGTACACTTTGTAGAGAACCACTGGCCTGGGCATTCATGCTTCTAGCACTTCTATGGCCAATGTGTGGAAACTGGAAAGTCACTAATGCATCGTCAATACACCTCTTCCACCTCTTCTGTGTGCGCCTCAAAATGTCAGCCCTTTGTTGGAAAAATTGAAATATCCAATTCAGTCAGAAAACAACAAAAGACAAAATGTTAATGGAAACAATCGACCTCCGTACTCAACCCATCCTCCACACAGAGGGGTTTCGGGCAATGTGGAAAGATATAGCCAACATTTCAGCCTGTACTATACTGTTACTGTCTGTCTGGCTATAGATAGACTGAGCAGAGTACCCTCCACACTTGTGTGTTAACCCCAGCAGCGTCCCTAGGCGAGTGTTAGATGAAAATAGACATACAGAAGGGGACTATGTCAACAACACCGGTCAACAAAGTATGTAAGTAAGCCTTGATGAGCCATGAGGCCCAGAGGACAGAAGCCTATCTCCTGTCTCCTTATAGCTTGAGGCAGCTTGATGTACACCCCCTGGACATGACGCTGTAGTTAGTATGTCGCAGGGACTTAACCCAATCCAACCCTTGATGCTGTGCCAAGCAGGGAGGCACCGGGTCCCGTTTTTATAGTCTTTGGTATGACCCAGCTGTGGGGATCGAACCCCGACCTCCCAGTCTCAGGGCGGACATTCTAACCACAAGGCCACTGAGCTGGTTGTCATCACACTGGTTGTTAACTTAGTACAGATGTGCCGTTTCAACTCTTTTCCTGGAAATTTCCTGCAAATGCATTTTTCCACAGGTTTCATTCCCTGTCTTGCCTTTCAAATTTGTATGGAGAATGGAGTGCATTTTTGGCAGAAACTTGCAAATGGCAAGAAACCACTCCATTCCCTTTGAAAAGCAGAATCCACCTTCATAGTTAAACTTTGAAGTCAGAGAAGGTCATAAAACTTGAAAAAATAGCTGATCTACAAGCTCAATGTTCTGCAAATCCCCTGAAAATCTACTGTCTTGCCAATGGCAGGACGTGTGAAGGTTTAAAAGTGGCAGAGGGAGAGTAGCTAAGGCACTGGATGACAAAATCGTGGGATGGATATTAGAGAAAAAAAGTGGTTATATAAAGTAGCATGAACTATGAACCTTCCATGGCAATGATATGCCTCGAGTCTCTCGACACAATTCAGAAGCCATCAGCCAGTGATGATTTTTAATCACATGATTTGCATTTTCGATGAATATTACATCACGCTAGATTTTAATTTCATGTCCAGTAGGCCCTATTGATATGATATCTCTCTCTTTTTCTTGCCAGCCTTGACATTGAATGAATATTCAGAAAGAACTGACCGTGAGTACAGGCCTATTACATGCATAATGCACATACAGTACATAATGTCGGTGCTGTCCTTGTATGTCCAAAACGGTTGCCTTTCTGGGAATAGCAGGGGCGTCATTTGGGGCATCAGCAACTGCATCACATTTAACGTTCATATGTTCATTACGTTATTCTATGCATATTGTCCCCAACTCTGAATTGTTTTTGCAGATGAGTCAATCTAATTTCATCGCAATCGATACCCGTCCATCTCCATGTGACATCTAACAATTAATTTATCGAATGTCTGTCCGTCCGTCCGTCTGTCCGCCGTCTGACATCACTGATACTAACTTAGTGTCGCCACCATGGTAACAATGCCCAACAGACATCACTGACTGACATCACTACAGTGCCCAATTTTGGAGATGACATCACAGACTGGCGCGGACACGGAACACCATATATGGGCATAAAAGAGTGCCAGCCAGACAGATGGATACAACAGGTAGTGCACAACTGGACATCGATGGTGACTATTCTGCCCAACGGGCACCGGTCTGGGATCTCCAACTTTACTTACTTCTGAGACTCCTACATTCAATCCTTGATCGCACACCCCCGGGTAAAGGACTAGTGTGTTATGATTTAGATACTTTCAATGTGGCATCCTTATTTTGGAAATGTTATAGGCAAACATTTTCAAACATTTTCTCTCTAAGCCCCACAAACAAAATAGTGAAAATAGCTGATCTACAAGTCTCAACGTGTCGCTTGGCGATGCGTTAAGAGCTTGTAGATCCACTTTTTTTTCTGAAATTACGCCTCTGGGGAGGGAATAAAAAAGAGAATTTTGTTCCAATAGATCCAATGGAGTTATAATTATTTAGTCACCAGCTCTTGCTAATTATTTTCATTGGTTCAAAATTCATGAAAACACACTTTCCAAATTCCAACATTTTCAAAAAACAGCACATCTACAAGCTCACACATCATCGCATTGCAATGATGTGTTTTATATTTTCACTACTTTTAGAAGTAGGGCATTCATTTACGGACACATACATAACAAGTGTAAATATGGAGATAGCAGCTTTCTGCGCCGCAGCGTGGACATTATGCATACAGTAATTGTGATTGATATAACTATATTTAACTTGGGACGGGAATGACAGGACAGAAAATAGTCTTGTCAAGGTGAGTGACACCTCCCATTTCTAGGTATAATTTACAATCAGAAATGACACAAACAGCTTGGTGGCATCACTGAAGGCAGAGCACACCAATCCCTTCACACGCATCATTCTCCCAAAATTACTGTGTTTATTACAGTTATAATGCCACAGTCCATAATTACATTCCTATAACCTGCCTGAAAAGAGAAAAGATATGAACGCTATTACCTACTTTCAACAACAGCATTCATATTCTGGGGGGAATTAGCCAAAAAAAAAAAATAGCTAACTTGTACTGTACTTAAGTACATTTTTGAGATATTTGTACTTTACTTCAGTATTTCCAATTTCCTATACTTTTGCTTCTTTTCCACTATACATCTCGGATCCAAAATTTAACTTTTACTCCACTACATTTATTTGAAAACTTTAGTTACTAGTAACTTTGCAGATATGAAATTATAATAATATAAACCATACATTAACCACTTTAGCCCTATTTTAACCATTAACCACTTTAGCCCTATTATTACTTTTGTGCCAATGCTTTTGTACTTTTACTCAAGTTCATTTTGAATTCCAAACTTTTATTTGTAACAGAGTATTTCTACATTGCAGTACTTTTACTAAAAAGATGAGTAGGCCTACTTTTTCCACCATTGGTCTAAGTACAGAACCAACTCAAGTCCAGTTCACTAAGCTTAAAGGTTTTAAGTGGTATTAATGTCCATAGCATTCAAAGGTTTGCCAAAGTGACCATGCTGTATAGCTTTTGTTTGTTCTTTCCTCTCCACAGCTTTTCGCTAGCTGCTCCTTAAATGGCAATTTTGCCATCACAGCTTTGCAGCAATTAACATGCACCTTGGTGTGAACCTCTGTGTGCCAGTCAGTCAGTCAGTCAGTCAGTCAGTCAGTCAACCCCATGTCCCCCTGCCCAGCCAACAGTGCAACAGTGCCCCCTATGGTGGTACAGAGAACCAGGCCCTTCATCTGTGACTAATATAACTGCTGACTTGATTTCAGTGGTGGGCTCCGCTCAACCTCAGTACAGTACTTGAGTCAAATCAAAGTATTGATACTACCAGTCAAATATTACTCAACTACTAAGTGAAAAGTTCCACATTTTTACTTGAGCTGAAGTATTGGAGTAAGTAAGCCTTTGCCTACACCACAGTATCTCCTTTTTTTGTAAGGGTGTGTGAGGCAGCTTGATCCCATGGGCATGATGTACAAGTACACCCCCTGGACATGACGCTAGTATAACATGTCGCAGGGACTTCGCTTAACTAACCCAATCCAACCCTTGATGCTGAGTGCCAAGCAGGGAGGCACTGGTTAGCGACACCCCACCGGGCCCCAATGTGAGGTTTGGAGTTTCCTCTCAATCCGGTGGGCATTTCAATATATATATATATATATATATATATATATATATATATATATATATATATATATATAATTATTATTATTATTATTATTTATTTTTTCGGGAGCGGTGTCGGGCCCCTTCCCCACCGGGCCCTAATGCGACTGCATTCCCTATAGGCCTAGCTACGCCCCTGACAACATACACACAAAGCCAGATGTAGTAGCCGATAGCACCGCTCAAAAAATCTCATCATTTGTAGATCTACTACTACTGGCAATGCCTAAGTCGTATGCCTGGACACGTAGGCCAGCGGGCGCCCAGATCTGCTACTTTTTAAAACAGTTAAGTGATTTTTGGCACTTGGCACAAGTGAAGTGATGCCAACACTTTTATACAACACTTTTTCTTGTAAAAGAGTATTTCTGCATTTATATTGCTGGTAACTTTCACAGGATGTAAAATAAATCGGGGTAATTTTCCCAACACTTTGAGCTTGTCGATCGGCTATACCAGGGGTCTTCAACGTTTTCAGGCCAAGGACAGCTGAGAGGGAAATAAAGCACTATACATATTGTATGAAATTGTGTTGCAGATTTTCATCGACTTGTTTAACAGCACTGTCATCAGTTATTCATGTTAACGTGTTTTTTTTCAGACATTTAACCATGTTGATAGTAAATTTGATCTTTCACTCTGTACTTGATCTGATCTTTTTTTTATATACCTCTACACCAAACCTATATGCCAAAAATAGCAGATAGGCGTTGAGAGCTTGTAGATTTGCTATTTTTGGGTAAGGTTCTCCTTAGAATAGGGAGACGAGGGTTCAAGTTGTTCATTTAAAAGAATGATCTTATCACACAAAGATTTGGCAGCCCCCCTGTAGTAACTCTGAGGACCCCTAGGGGGTCCCGGGCCCCCTGTTGAAGACCTCTGGGCTATACTGTCAGGGTGCGGCGACACCGCCGCGCGGCGGGGCGTAAATGAGCCGCTAATACCCTGGTTGTCGCCGTAGCCATGAAGGATGGTTTGTCCATATTAGTCAAATGAGTGTTTCTATGCCTGAGAAAGGCTAATGACATACAGAGGTGTATGTAATGTACTGGAACCCCATTATGTCTTCGCTACACCATCTTAACACATTAAGACCCGAGCCGAGGCCCATTCTACAAAATAAATGTCTTTCAAACCCTAATAGTTTTCTGAATAAATACAAAAAAATCACACATAGTGTGAAGTGAGCGATGCTACATTTGAGCGATGCGACATTTTCAGGAAAAGAACAGTAAACACAGAAGAGTTTAAACGGGTGTGCCGTTTAAACTCTTCTGTGTTTACTGCTCTTTTCCTGAAAATGTCCTGCAAATGATTTTTTTCCAGAGGTTTCTTTCCCTGTTTTGCCTTTCTAATTTTTATGGAGAATGGAGCGTATTTTTGCCGGAATTCGCAAATGGCATTTGAAAAGCAGAATCCACCTTCATAGGATTAACTTCCAAGTCAGAGAAGGTCATACAAATAGCAAAAAAATAGCTCAATGTTCTGCAGATCCCCGGAAAATCTACTGTCTTGCCAATGGTAGGACGTGGGAAGTTTTGAAATGGACCAGAGTTAATTTAATTAAGCCCTGGGCGTAGAACAAACTTTGAGCCATTTGTGCAAAGATGTAGGCCAGCTCTATCTAGGCCAGATGTAGGCCACAGTTGTTGGCTTCAGAGGCTGGACATTTTTTCGGGGGCCCGGACAAAGCCAGATGTTGGAGCTTAGCTCCTTCACGGAGCACCGCTGAAAAACGTTTCTACCGTATGTCAGTGGTTCATGTCAAGGACTGCCAAAAAATGTATTTGGCCGCTGACCCACATCTGAAAATATTTTGTTCCAGGGAGCACCCCAGAAGCAAAGTTTTGAGTTAAAACGTAAAAAAAAGTGTTGAAAGAGTTTTTCAAAAATAGCAGATCTGCTATCTGTTAGAGAGGCAGGGGCCTTTTGGTGAAAATACTGAAAATAGCCGAATTCCAAGCTCACAACGCGTCGCAGCGCAACACGTTGTGAGCTTGGAGCTTGGAGAGCTTGGAGCTTGGAGAGCTTGTGAGCTTGGAGGTTGGCTATTTTCAGTACTTGATACCACACTAAACTAAGCAGAAAAAAAGGACATACTGGAGATGTGGCATAGGGCCTACATGGATTTCTACACATTGAGGGCAATTCTTTCAGCATAAGATGCTGTATTCAAGTTCAGGACAGTTTGGACAAGGCAATTCTCATGCTACCTTCAAGTATGACATGGAAAGAGGGCATTTGCATTTCTCTCACCATGGTAAAAACGGCATTCATGGTCTGGAGAGAGAGGGCACTTTTTTACAGACATGGATAAAAGGGCAGTGGCTCAAGCCCCCTTTGATGTGTGCACGAGCCTGAGATCTGTATATCTGCTCTTTTTGAATAGCCGAAGAGTAAAATAATGTTTACAGCGGTTACAAAAATGACATGCTCTTCCGGTCTTAATGGCTTAATAATCTGTGGATATTGGCCCACTCTGCTGCAAAAAAAAAGAAGGGAGAAAAAAAAGGACTTTCACCCTCAGCAAGCTTTACAAAAAGATTACGATTAACCCCCAATTTACAGTAACCATGATCTCTTCCTACATGATGTGGTGTGGGAAATGTGATATGCTCCGAGGTGATTGGAGACAACTATATGCAGCAATGGAGCATACAATTTAGCAATTTGCATGCCGCGATGATAGGATAGGCAGAGGAACGGGATTGCAGTTCTACAGCTCACTTATTGCTTCAAGGTCATGAGATATCATTGGGCCTGTATAAATGTGTCTGAGTGACCTTTAGAGGCAGTGGTGTAAAGCACTGGTTCCCAAGCACTGGGTTGGGACCCATTTATGGTTCGCTGACACATTTCTATGGGTCCCTTGATTTTTGTTTCAGACATTTTGTTTCTAATTATTATTATTTAAGAGAAAAATCTAATAATATTCCTAAAAGCTAAGATTTTCATGATAGAACAACAAATTACATTATTTTTTGTCAGTAATTTCATGAAGAAATCAAAGAAAAATCGAAGAAATTCCATATTAGAAAACAAATGTTCAAGAAGTAGTGAAAACAGCAGATCTACAAGCTCACAACGCAGCGGGAAGCGACGCATTGTGAGCTTATGAGTTACTTTCTGTTGAACTTTGGAAGTGCTTGTCTTCAATACCGCAATGTCCTGCTGCCTCCTGCATTATGTGACATTTAGAACCAGGTGGTACACAGGACCGTTGAGTGATTTCCCATGAGCGCTTCCAAAGCTTCCAATACTTATAACTGAATTTCTTGACAGAAAGTAACTCATAACATGTCTATTGGATTTCTCTGAAACAAACACTTTGCAGATAGAAAGAGCATAATTCAAGCTTTCCATAGAGCCGCAATATCGGTGAGTTTGACGTTGTTTAATACAATCAGATAGCAAAACAAATGTTTTGATGCATTGAATCCCTATGGCAGGTATTGCAACCCTAGATTCATCAGATTAAAAAATATATCCACGACTTTCCAACGCCCCACAGTGCATTGCGCAGACGCTGTACCGAGCTTCCGGCGCCGCAGCCGAGTGTGATCTACAAGCTCACAACGGTTGCATCTGCGACGCGACGTGAGCTTGTATGTCTGCTGTTAAACCGGAATTGTGGTCCAAACAGGTCCAAATAATCTCCAGTAAACTCCTGCGAAAACAGGTGGATAGTGTTGCCATTTGCAGCTACCTCACGGATAGGGATGGAGCTCAAAACAAGGGCCCGCTATACAAACTCGATACATTTATTGAGGTATCCAGGGACGCCTTACTTTGTTGTCGGTAGGGGGAGCCAGTTTTCAGGCTTCATGTGCCACATGGTTAACTGTAGGGCTTACAAGCATCGATAGGCTACTGTACATTCACGTCATAAATTAAAATCATTTGAGAAATCATAGCAAAACATACAGATGATGCACAGACAGGCAGCCTGCCTGCCAGCCTGCCAGGTAGCCACATCAAATCAGATCACAACAAACAACACCAACCGGCGTGGTTCTGATTCTGAACCCACATTATAGCAACCAATGGCAGCCATATCTCATCTTAAATGATAACATCATTAATTGGCACGGCGGCCAGGCAGCTACTGTAGGATATAAAAGATTAAGCTGGCTCAAAAGTCATAACTCACCAACAGATTCAGTCACCCCAACAGTCCAACGTCCAAACAACATCATAATCCTGATTACTGTTTATCCATTGTCCATGCAAACTTTAAATTATTAGTATTTGACAGTCTTGTATCAAGGCTACAAATTACAAAATGTGTCCTAAATTTGGACAATCTGATTTGACCAACATGTTATTTTGTGTTTCAGGAACAGAACAGGAACACTGCTGAGCAAGAACAGTGTTGCCAGATTACATGAGAGAGAAACAAGCGACCAGGTCTATGAATACATTCCCAAATGTATCGCTTAACAAGCAAGACCTGGCAACGCCGCTAAGACCAGTGTTGCCAGGTTATATGCGAGCAAAAGAAGCAACCAGGTCTACGAATACAAGCCAAAATGTATTGCTTAACAAGCAAGACCTGGCAACACTGCATACAGTGATGGTAGACTTGATAGTGGGGGTAGACTTGTTATCGAGCATAGCAGCCCATGACGTCATGTTTAAACAATCAAGACAAGAGGCGATCGAGAAATTATTATTTATAATATAAAGCCATTTAACACTTATTGCACACTAATGAATGATTGTTTTAATGATATTTAATGATAATTTCAGCGACAAACTCACATTCACAACAACTTGCCAATAAAAAAAGATACCAGCTCTGCACAGAATTTGTCGTCTCACATCTTTCCACAAAATATTAGAAAATGCTCAATGGTGGGCTCGATAAAAGCCCGGCTCGAAAAGCAGGATCGATAAGGATCTGAAAATAATCTGGAAGCTAAAGCCCACCTCCCGCCACTTCTATGAATGAATGAATGAATGTTTATTTCGAACATTAAAAAAATGTCACACCCAAGGTGGTCGTGCTTGCATAACGTCTTCAGACTAGGATTTGAGTCTAGGATGTACAGGCTATGCTACACACACACATTTTGCTATGGCAAAACGCTGAGGAAAAAGGCTACAGACACATGCACAGCCACTCTTAGGAGGGGTTTACCACCGCTCAAAAAAGGATGAAACTTTGCAGTGGCATACATTTCTCCTCAAATTAGTCTAAGCATACAGTATAGCCTATAGCTTGCTGCATATCAGAAATGGAAATATTGTAAAGATATCTCTCAACAACATACAGTATATCAACGGATATTTCACGAACCGATGACAGCTTCCTTTCTTGGGGGGGTGCAATTCTAGACTAGATGTAGATAGCATTCAGAGATAGATTGTGTAATAGTTGTCTGGCAACGGGAGACTATATCTGGCTGTATTTGGCTATCTGTCTATTTGTATATTTGGCCATCCGGCCATCTGGCTATCTGGCTATCTGGCTATCTGGCTTTCTGGGTCCTTGAAATTGAAAGGTTTGAGAGCCACGCTAGTTTCAGAGTAATCAGGATTGTGCTCGTGTGTGGACCACAGCATTGCCTGCGTGCACTTGCGCGGCGCAGGTCGCAAAATTGCGCTCCTCCCACGGGAGAAGAGATTTTTTTCTAATTGAAGGAAAGTTGCACGGTTCTCTAATTAAAGCTGGAATAATAATACATGATTTGATTATAAAACAAGTTAATTCATAAAGGTCTTTCCTAATTAGGCTTTCAGACGTGGACGTGATGAGCAGAATGTGACAATGGGGAGGAGGCAGTGGAGGGGCTCAGCTGACATGCTGTAAGGAAATGTTCTTTCTGCCAGGCTTATAGGCTTACATGGATTTGGGCCGAGCTATTATTCATTCAATTATGGACGGGTGTGAAATCCCTTTTTATGTAAATTAACTAATCAATATCAAATTAATAAGGCTTTTTTTAAAGCCACACGTGTTAATGATTTACTGACAATCAGAGGAAAGAACAGTATCTGAATCCAACATTAAAAACCACCCCCAGTTTGGAAATCCCATTTGGGGATTTAATCAGTAATTGCCACGTCTCTATAACCCAGGAATTATCGGTATAAAGAGCTAAAAAGCAATTAGTGCTCATATATATGGTGCCTCCTTTGACTCATTCGACATTGTTTACACACAAAGAATAATGGGAAACTGCTTTGTTGGCGAAGCATCTGTCATCACAGGGTTCATATAGCAGATTTTCAATTTCCTCTTTTACTGCTCACCTGCGTGTGTATGTGTGATTACGCCTCATGCTACGAGGGAACAAAGAGCGCAGAATAATTACTCTGCCATGCTCACGCTTATTGGATTTCGTCTCTGTCAGCAGTGGTGTATAGTAACTAAGTACATGTACTCAAATACTGTACTTAACCCTGCAAGACCCGAATTAATTTCTACTGGCAAAAAAGAAATCAAAAAAGAATCAGATGGTGTTGTAGGAGTCCTAATCACAGGAAAATGTAATGTTAAAAAATTAATAATGTTTTTGTAAGGTTTTATAGCCATAAATCATAAATCATGCTCTAATTTGCATTTTGGGGATATTTTTCACAATAATAACAGATGTACATGTTCTAGACATTCTAATGATCACGAAAAAAAATATTACAGGCATTTTACTTCTGTTTTTGTGAGGAATAGCTTTAGTTAAAAAGTGAGATGTTGTTCATCCAGATGCTGGAATTTCAACTTCTCTGGGAGGTGTGAATGTCAGCCTCTGTGGGGGGTATTAATATGCAAATATCGTGGCCAATGGCATTGTAATACTAAACAAGAGGATTTAATGGTGATGTTAATGTGAAAATAGAACAGGAAAACTAATTATATATTTTTTTTAAAAATGATTAAAAAAATGTTGCCAAAAAGCAACGCTGGGCCTTGCAGGGTTAAGAACAATTTTTAGGTATTTTTAGTATTAAAAACATTCTGCATACTTTACTTCTACTACCACTACATCTCAGAGGCAAATATTGTACTTTTACTCCACTATAACTATTTGAGAACTTTGATTATTTTCCAGTGAGGGTTGGCCTCCGCCAGGGCTGCGCCTTGTCACCTATCCTGTTTGTGATATTCATGGACAGGATCTCGAGGCGAAGTGGTGGTGGAGAAGGTAGGCTATTAGGTTCGGTGAGCTAAGGGTTGCTTCACTGCTTTTCGCGGATGACGTGGTCCTGATGGCACCATCGGTCCAAGACCTTCAGCTCTCGATCAGCCGGAGAATCGGAGCAGCAGGTGCGGTATTTTGATTATTATGACAAAACATACATTAATCACATCAGCCCAATATATTTTTCAGCCATTTGAAAATAGCAGATCTACAAGCTGTAGATCGGCTATTTTCAAAGGATTTGTTGCATTTTGAACTTTGTGAAATAGGAATAGTACTTTTTAAGTACATTTTGATACCAATGCTTTTGTACTTTTACTCAAGTACATTTTGAATTCCGGACTGATACCTGTAACAGTAAAGTATGTAAGTATTTTTATATTGCAGTATTTGTACTTTTACTTAAACAAAAGTGAGTACTTTTTCCACCACTGTCGGGTGGAAACCTCAAATTTCCAAAACTGTTTCAACTCAGCCGCTTCGCACCGAATTCAGAGTTTGAATATCTTCTGCTTTTGATGCTTTTTGTCTGACGTTGTAGGCCTAGTAAGATCAAGTAGGGGCATTAATTTAAGCCCAAAAAAAACACAAAATGTTACAATTCTGAGATAATAGGTTTCTGCCCGACATGTGACAACAGGCAGGGTGCTGTCGATTTTTTCTTTTTCTTCTTTTTTTGCTTATTCCACTCCTATATGAATGTAGGCTAACTCAGATAGGAACTCTCCAGTGCAGAATGGAGGTCCATTAAAGGCGGTAGCAGGTGCGCTTCAGCAGCCAGGAAACGCTGCCAAAGCTATCTTTATAAGCATACATTTTTGCTGTGCACGTTGCCTAACAGATGACCTTCCGCTCTCCACCGAGCCCATACCGAGGCAGCCGCTTTTACAGTCCCCCCTCCCCCCACCACATCCCCATTCCATTCATGAGTGCTGCTTTATAGCTATACTCTCATAATGCCACCTTCAGCCAGCAGCATAATGTGTTTGTGTGAGAAGCATAAAGCACATAATAATGCTATAAAATATGTCCTTTAATGAACTTTATGGCGAGAGTGGAGTGTCCGAGCATCCATCTGACCTAGGTATGCGGAACATAACGGATGGCTGTACCGAGCCGGCCTTGTTTTGGGGAAAAAGCGATTTGTCCTCCTGCTGCCCGCATGCGCTTTCTGTCTGAAAGGTTGACATTTCCGTCAGAGCTGAGGGTAATTGTTAAGGTTTCAGACCGCCCCATTATGTTGTGATTTGTGTAGGTTCCGTCTCACAAGGAGGAGAATTATGTTTGTATTTGACCAGGAATAGCTGTGAACAAATTACCTTTACACTTCAATAGCAGCGTGTTAAAGACAACAAGGTCAAATGGCTGGCCTGCAGCTTTGCATTGTGGTAAATTGCCAGCACTCGCGTCTTCTGGACGTTATCCCTTTTTTTAAAAGAAGTTGCTTCTTCAAACAGCGGCTCCGCACACGAAATGCTTTGGCCACAAAGTTTGCTCCAAAGCTATCTTTAGCGAACGCTCTCAGATCCGCAGAAGTGGCTGCACGCGTACACGGGCTCCGGCCCCGGTGTGATGGATGATAGCGGTGAAGGAACGGAAAGGGGCACTGGACATGGCAGACCCTTGCACCTGAGCAGCAGGGGATGGGTCGGCCTCATGCTGTTCGCATCATTACGCAGCCTGAGCCCGGACCTCTGCCTGCTCCGCTGATTGATGGCTTCCACCAGGCCCAACAGCCCAATGGAGGCGTTCCATCCAGGCTCCAGAACCTGCCCATCCATCTTTGAGTCCCGTAGTAAAGAGTTGAGCCTCTATTGTACCAGTATAGCCTGTCTTATGGGGGCAGAGTTGATCAGTCTTAATCCTGCTCTGTGATTAAGTATGGGGGAGATGGTCGCGTCGAAAGGCAGCATTCGGTGCAGTATATCCAACGTAAATTTTTCCACCCGCGTACGTACAAAGGGAAATGTGAGTGAGAGCACAGCTGATCATCACGTAGTTATGTAATTCCATACATCATAATGCAGTGGCGAGGCTGGTAGAGTACGCTGACATCGTTTACTTTTTTCCTTCATAATTTTGCTGAATGATTGGAAGCAGGAAAGCTGAGACGGGGCAAATTAAGAGTACAGTACATAGACTTAACTCTGAACAGAAGTGTAATTTCAGAAATAAATAGGGGGCGGCAAAAAAATAAGTTACCATAGCCCCATTCCTAAAATATTGTTAATAGTGGATCTACATCAGGGATGTCAAACTCAAATACACAGTGGGCTAAAATAAAGAAATTGGTACAAGTCAGGGGCTGGACTGGTTCATTGAACTGCAAAAAAGTAATTTTCATTCAAAAATCATTATGTCCCTTAATAGCAAGATAAATGCAAAAATTAAACTGCATTAATTAAAAAACTGAAAATAGTCGAATGAGCAAGTAAATCAAAATCAGTTGCATTAATTTCTATGCCCAACATGTACTCTGCCTCTCACCTGGCTTGAAAACCTGTGTTTTCACCATTCGTTTAGCCATTTCTGAGGAGAGGGGTCTGAAAATTGACCACAGGCGATACGCTTCCGCAGCTGATGAATAGTGAAGACGGGGGATTGTGATACTTGCCAGTGCATTGTGGGACTTGTAGTATTATGGTCTTGCGTGCAATATACCAGCGGACCAGTTCTAATAGTAATTCAATATCATCACGCGGGCCAAAGAAAATTCATTCCTGGGCCTGATTTGGCCCGCGGGCCTTGAGTTTGACATATATGATCTACATGCTCTCAACGCATTGCTTGGCGACGCATTGAGAGCATGTAGATCTACTATTTTCACTGTTTGTTTGGGGGCGCAAAGACAAAATGATTGAAAATGTTTAGGAACACAATGGATACAACGCTGAAGAAGACCGAAGGGTCGAAATACGTCCGTTGACTCTGTCCATTGACTCTGTCCATTGACTCTGTCCATTGAGGTAAATAAAATCATGTGAAAAGGACATTCCTTGAGTGCTGGCGACTACTTCTTTCTCATATGCTATTTTGAGCCGTGCACCTAAAAGCCTTCATCTAACTTGGAGTGTTGCAGGCTTTTCTGCTTTGTTGCTGATACCTTTCTGTCTCAGAGAGTGTACACATGGAACAAAATGGATCCAATATAAATTGGGTTCTCACTCAGAGATAGAAATGAAGCACAGCGTTAGTTTATGCAGGACATGTGCAAAATCCATCATTTTAGTCAGAGTTAACAAAATTCTGTTTAATTTTAGTTATAATTTATTTTAATCATCTAAAATGTTTTAGTGTTGGTTTAGTCGACTTAATATCAAAGGATTTTTGTCGACTAAATCTACAGTTGATAATGTCGACAAATGTATTTTGGAGGGCCTTTGATGACATCATAATGCCTGATTTTACAATTGCATGTTGCAACACTTGCATGTTGAAAATAGCTAATCTACAAGCACACACTTTGTAAGCTTGTAGATCTGCTATTTTCAGAGCACATCCAAACATAAAATGACTTGTCTTTTAGTTCTACTGGAACCCTTTTCCACTTGTCCCTCCCTAACATTTGAGTCTATAGTTTTTATTTATTGATGACATTTTCAATACATTTAGTCTTAGTTATAGTTATGTAGCTTAGTCGACCCTACCCTCCCCTGCCCCTTCTTTGTATATACTTATTGTTTGTTTAGACTTACTGTTTTCTTTTTAGTTTTTTCTTTACATATCTACTGCATAGTACTGTGTTCTATTTGTCTGTCATTCAATGTTATATGAGATACTTTAATGGTGAAATTTAGTCCTTTTAGTAGACCTTGTACCAGTGAACTGTACCGTCATGAAACTGTACCTTTTCCTATGCAAACTTCTAATAAAGTCTTCAATCAATCAATCAATCAACGAACATTTTTCGTCATAGTTTTAGTCGACACATACTCTGCAGCTGTTGTGTTCTCATATAATAAGCAAGGTGTCAACCCACTCATTAGCTCTGTGAACAGAGGGCATCATGTTCCGCTGTGAATGACTCCTGTGATGATGAGTGGGTGCATCTATAATCACAGGTAGAGTTATCTTAGCCAAACACTGCGACAGAGACCATTAAAGAAGCCCTAATCAAAAGCCACATCAAGTTGCATTTGAAACAGCAGATGTTCAATTATGCACATATATTTTCCACTAGTAGTAAAGTCACGGCAGACACGCAAAGCTGCCTTCAAAACTGATTAACATCGTCTCGCAGAACTCTTTTCAACACAGTGGCAGTGGTGGCGGCGTGCTTTAAAATAATACATTTTAATATACCGTATTTATTTTGTATTGGTGAGCCATAGGTCGTACAAAAGAAACAAGGGTTAATTATCATTGTTAACATATCACCATGATTCTTTTTTACAGTCATTGGGAAAAACAAGACACAGACAGGACTGAACGTGACCAAGAAGGACAACAAAAAAGGAAAAACAGAAACGAGAGACAAAAACAAACAAAAAGAAAGCAGATTGATAAATAACCAAGATACAATGGGGAGAAGTTAACATCAGAGTATCTGAGGTGCTATGTGAGTATTTCCTTAGGATCAGTCTGGGTCAAGGGATGTGACTGTGAGGGTGTTTACTAGTAAGACGCCTCAGGGCAACATGCGACCTCGGCGAGGTCGCGCCAATTCTTGGCCGTCTGGCCAGTGATGTATATCTAGAATACATGAAAGTTTCAATAAATATATGAAGGTTTCAAGAAATGTTACTTTTACACAATATTATATATTTTTTTAGATGGATCTGTAGCCTATTCCTTCCTTCTTGGAGAAACCAGCAGGTGTGGTTTTGCCACGGGCCCACAGCCACACACACCAGGAAGTGTTCCAACTTTTGTTCCAACTGGCAACATGAAGTGTTTTAGATAGATTGGTGTTGCATGTTGGGCTGAAAGTGATTCATCGCACGATGAGATCATCTTCAGGACGTGACGACAATTAGTCGTCGGATGCCATCTCCTCCACCCCTCCATCCATGGGGAAGGAATTGCGATAACAAATGAACACCTTCCCTTCTGCTGTCCCCCACCCCCCGTCCGTTTCGGAAGCTCCGCCACACCATGCCAGCCAGATGCAAGAACCAGATGTACGCAGCTTGTCTGCCGCGTCGCCGCTTCAATAACTCTCATTACAGTAATTGTTGCTTAATGTTTTCATAATCTGCAGCATTGAGGGGACTCGTTTCCCCTTCCTCTAATACCATCGCTCACCTCCCTTGTGGTCCTGTTTTTATATTATTTATTTATTTTTCCTTTCACCCCCATGATAATGAATGGGGATGATCCATCCCAGCTGGCTGTGTTCCCCATAGCCTCATGGAAAATCCTAGCCAGAGAATGTTTGAGAGGCAGAGGCTGAAATTTCCAAAAGGGCCTTTTGGTGAAAATATCGAAAATAGCAGACCTCCATGCTCACAACGCGCTGTGAGCTTAGAGGTCGGCTATTTTCTGTGCTTGATACCACACTGAACTAAGCATAATCAAGTCAATACTGGAGATGTATGGCGTACAGCATGGATTTCTACACAGAGAGGGCAATTCTTTCAACATAAGATGCTGCATTCAAGTTCAGGAGGGTTTGGACACGGCAATGCTCTTGAATGCTGCCTTCAGGTATGGCATGGAAAGGGGGCATTTGCATTTATTTTACCATAGTGAAAACTGCATTCAAGGTCTGGAGAGGGCACTTTTTACAGACGGATAAAAGGGCAGGGGCTCGAGCCCCATTTGATGTCTATGTGTGAACATGCCTAGTCCTAGCAGACAGCCGAGGCAAGCAGAAGCGCTGCTGGCCTGAGAGAAGGAAGTGACAGGGCGATCAGAGGAGGGTCAGTGGATGGCTCTCTCCTCTCTCTCTCTCTCTCTCTCTGGCATAATGAGTCACTCACACATCAACGCTGGCATCTGGCCGCTCGACATCTGGCACTCAGGTGGCCGCGCGCATCCACACAGTTTACTTACATCTCACCTCGGCCCGTTATTCACAATGAGCGATGGCCTGCTTAGCCTAGCTGGCTCTGTGTAGGAGCGGTTCTAAGTCACACACACAACACACACACACACACACACACACACACACACACACACACACACACACACACACACACTGCACATGGAAAAAAAATACATAAATTATGCATTATGTATTTGTGTATCTTTTCTTTTTTCGTTTTACAATTTACAATTGAGTCATTTATCAGACACTCTTATCTGTCCCTCCCACACATAACAGAGCAGTTTGCAAAGTGGAAGAAATATGAACCCTAGTCACTATTATAAGGCCCCATTTACACTGGCAGACAAATCCAGCCTGAATCTAGCCTCGCGTAGCCAGGCTTACTCTTCTGCGAAGAGAAAAGCCTGGTGACAATATCAGGCAGAGACCGTTCAACTTCCGCTGTGAGAATTTCACCGGAAGACTACAACGCATGACGTAACTTCCGTTAAACACAGCACTTCCGCCACTTCCGCTAGAACCAACCGGAAGTCATATTGTGGCCAGGGTGGCCTGAATCAGATCTGTGTCAAATCCTGTTTGGAATCTGATTTGTTCCATCTGAACATGTGATTCCAATCTGGATGTGGCACACATCTGATTCAGGCTGGATTTGGCTGCCAATGTAAATGGGGCCTAAGTTCAGACTGACAGCCCAAATCCAGCCCAAATGTGATATGTGACCGATCCAGATTGTTTTTGCAGTCAAGTCTGATTTATTTCTCAAATTCGAGGTCACACTCACTGTCATTTGTAGGTCAGTTCGGATCCATCTGTTCAAACAATGTCATCCCAATGCCGCCCTATCTACAACAACCGACTGTTCACACGGTTCTTTGCAAGTGAACAGATCAGATCTTTGTGTTCAGACTGATTTAAACAAAGTCAACCCAATGCCGCCCTGCGCGACCTATCTGCTTTGGTTGCTGTAGTAGCGACATACAATACACAGTAACAACGTCGTGACGTAGGCGTTAGTGTTTAACAGACGCAACATAACAGACAGGTGACAACAAATGGTAAGACACATCAAACCTATCAGAACGTAATTGGTTCATTAATAATGTAGTGAATGTCAAGTATAAACAAATAAAGTACAGATACTCAAAATATTAACTTAAGTATTGGTCCACCACTACAAAATACAACACATGTCTTTCAAAGGCAGAATTTCAAAGTTACGTAGATGTCATTGAAAGTGTCAGTGTCATCGATGGGAGAGTGTCTATGCATTCTGAATAATATGTGAACCTCTGATAGATAAAAGTGGAGCCATTATTTTTTAGTCCCTCCAATAAAGAGTAACAGCTCAGATGATTGATAGCTAGTGGAGAACCTGCAAACGAGAAGGATTGAAAATGTCATCGACACCGCGAAGATAATAGACTCACAGAATGATTGTGCATGGCTGACAGAAATGGTTCTGTTGTGGAGGCAGTATTGTCCCTGGAGGATTAATTAGTGAGTAATAAAAGCTCTTCATCATCAGTATAAACTGGCAATTACACACTTATCGTGCTCCTTATCCATTTGTGCCAAGATAAAGTTTAGCCATTCATTCCTATGGCTAGAGTCACTCTACTCTGAAGGTCACTTTTGGCTGTACAGAATTTCCTATGACAGTGGTTCTCAAAGCTGGGTTCCAGGGGGTCCCCAGCTAAATTAGTTAACCACTTAAACCCCATTGGATCGAGTGGAATACCTCAGGGCTCTATGCTAGGGTTTTTTTTTTTTTTTTCAGTTTTCTGTTATTGTGGTGGAAAGGTTTTAATTTTTTTTTTGTAAAAGCCGCAATATGGATGCTGGAGTTTAAGTGCTTTAATATAGTAGCAGTTTAAGACTGAGCATTTGTCAAATAGCCATACAACAGTTTGTTAAATCCACTTTATAACCTGTTGTATGCCACCCTTTCACGCAAACCCCTCTTCCGTACTGTATCTCATTCCCCTCTAATGTGAACCAAAGTAAACGTCACACAGAAACAATATTATCAATATCAATTATCAATAGTATCAACAGTTATAAACTCAGTATGGTCATCTGAAGAGCGCATGTCAGAAACGTGGACCTCAAACGGGTCGGGGACCTACTACGCACGGGTCACAGACAACGCCAGAGAGAGAAGGATGATGAGGCTGGCTGGGCACTGGGTCAGGCACCCAGAACTAGTGGCAAGCAAACCGACACTGTGGGTGGGTGGGAGCCAACCCAGGGCAAAGCTAGTAACAACACACTGCAGAGCTCAAGACGCTGGTTAGATAGCAGGGAGTGGAGGGCAGCGATTCACGAGTTCCGGGTTGGTGTTGGCCAGTGCTTAATTTGTCAATGAGGAGGTGCCAGATCCCGGGCGCGCACTGCGAAAACATTACGAAAAAAACTTTGGGGATAGGTTTTTATCTTTTTTTACCTAAATGTACGCACCCAGTATAACGTTAGCAGCAGTGCCAGTGACACATTTGGCACATATGGCCCATCAGAACACTGGTAACCAATCTATTAATTTGGAATGATCAATCCGAATAACATACTGTAAATCCATCAATAAATAATACAATAACAATAAATGCATCAAAAATAAGCAAACAAGCGTCACTTCAGAGAGAAATAAAACACAGAGAGAACAGAGATAAAAACATTTTATTTCTAAATTTTGATTTGACAGGGAAGAGTTCCGGATCCAATCAAAGAGGTGAGGGATCTTGTTCCCCCTTGCTCCCCCACAAATTAAGCCCTGGTGTTGCCTACACCAACATCGTACTGTTTTCTGAGCATGAGAACATAGTATGACAGATAAATGCGTTGATATCACCAGGTCTGCTCAGGAGCTTGTGTTTAATCAGTATCTACTTCCCCAGTTAAGGATTTATACGTAGCCATTTTAATAATCACACTTAACGTGTTTTACGCACGAGTGTGCAGTCGGCAGTATAAATGAATGATGACCTTTTCCGTGATTGCCACTGCATGGTCTTAATCAGGTCTCTAGAGCTACAGTACACTCCCGGAGATTTATGTCCGTTGTCTCCCTCTCCCTTCGGAGAGACTGGTAATTGCAGTGGTGTCCGAACTACGATGTCCGAACTACACAGTGCCCAATCCATCCGGCCCTGCAGTGCACCACCTGCTTCAGATAACTTTATATTGACATTGTGTGCCAGTCTGTGTCCTCTATACCCAGGGGCGTCACAAGGGGTAGGAAAGTGGGACTGAGTTACTAGGGCCCAAGGTGGTGGAGGGGCCTTAATTATTTTATACTTAGCTATTGAAAAATAGCAGATATACAAGCTCACAGCGCTGCGAGCTTGTAGGTCTGCTATTTTTGAAAAGTTGTGAAAATGTGTGCAAATCTTTGAATATATGTATTTTTTAAGCGAACATTTGTAACTCAAATTTTGCTTCTGGGGGGGGGGTCCCTGGAACTAAATATTTTGATATGGGGGTCCGTGGCCAAATACATATCATTTTGGGGGTCCTTCACATGAAAAGGTTTGAGCTCCACTGACATCGAAACATTGATTTTTCAAAAAAACGTAGAACGATTTGAAATATTCAAAGATTTTCATGATTTTTCAAAAATAGCAGATCTACAAGCTCGCAGCGCGGCACTCGGTGCCACGCTGTGAGCTTGTATATCTGCTATTTTTCAATAGTTAAAGCACAGGGGCCCCACAGTGAATCCTTGTACCCGGGGCCCAGAATTTGGTGCGACACCCCTGTCTATACCCAACACCAGGGTGAAGGAATTCTCAGTGGAAGAGTAGGGACATCCCCCTCCAAACACTGCAGATAATGCTGCAGAGCAGGAATTTCAGGGAGGGCACGAAGGCTATGGCCATCGTTGCCCCTCGATCAGTTTGGCCTTGTGCCCCTTTTGCCAAAGAAATGGCATGCCCTGAGGCCTCAGTGGCCTTAATGCAGTACCACTGTCTCTTCTGTCTCTTTCTATTCGATATGTAGACACCAGTTACTCTTTCTTGTCATGTAGACACCAGTGTCTCTTTCTTGTCAATATATCGACACCAGTCTCTCTTTCTAGTCAATACGTAGAGACCAGTGTCTTTTGTTGAGATTCTGAATTCTTAACTCCCCTGGCTGAGTCAATCCAGTGACTTTGATTTATTTATTTCACACAACTCGCGGTTAGGTTGCATTGGAACTTATTATGTGCTATCATGTGCCTTAACCGCTAGCTAGGCCAATAAGGCCATCAGCACCCAATAATATTGTTGATGTTTGTCAAGTTATTGTTTGGGGCATTTTACAATGATGATAGTGGAGAGAAGACATTTGGAGAGAGAGAGTATAGGGAATGACATTCAGCAAATGGTCAGTGATGGCCCAGCTCATTTTGCTGAGACACTTTATTATTGGATCACCATAAAAACATAGTTTTTATTCATTAAAATAAGCCCTGGATTGGTGCCTTTAAAAACCACCAGGGTTTTAGTCTATAGTGGTCGTCGTTAAGGTAAGCTTCTTTTACAGAATTGCATTTGTGTAACCATTAACTAGCCTGATTATCAGACTGTAGCGTGAGGGTGGGGTGTGGGGTGCGGGTCTAACGTCTGGAGCCAGGCTATAGCCATTATCCAAAAACTGTTTTGTGCTCACAAACAGGGGTGTCGCACCAAACTCTGGGCCCTGGGTACAAGGATTCACTGCGAGCCCCCCATGAATGTTCTTCATAGGGGGAGGGGTTTTAACCCATTTAGACTGGGGACGCATTATTACGCATTATTTTGTGCTATTGAGAAATCGTGAAAATTCAAAAAGTCTTTGAATATTTCAAATCCTTTCCCATCTCGAAATATTTAGTTCCAGGAACCTCCCAGAAGCAACATTTGAGTTACAAATGTTTGCTTAAAAAAGACGTATAATTATTCAAAGATATGCACACATTTTCACAACTTTTCAAAAATAGCAGATCCACAAGCTCGCAGCGCGGCAATCGGTGTCGCGCTGTGAGCCTCCACCTTGGGCCCTAGTAACTCAGTCCCACTCCCCCCCCCCCCCCCCCCCCCCCCCTTGTGACGCCCCTGCTCACAAATGAGGATTCCATCCTTGCTTGTCAAAAAGCAGCACCGTAACAGCGGTATATCCAAAGAAAAACTCCTCCAGCATGCTGGAAGTCGTAATGATTACCGACCAATCCATCTATGGATCTGAAACGCATTAATTTCTCTGTAATTATCTCACGCCGCAGCATTGTGCCATGCCCGGCGTGACATTTAGCAAGGGCTTTTTTTTTTTTTTTTCACTCAAGTCACTGGGAAGGGCCAAGAGATGCCATTAGGTGATAAGGTTCATTTATCGTGGCCGCCTCTCATCAGCACATTTTTTCCTGCCTTAAGGCATAAAATACAATCCAGAGTGATTAGCATCAGTCCCGTATCGGGAGAAACATAATAGCCCTGCAGCGAAGGTGAGGCTTCTGCGGCCACCGTCTTTATCTCAGCACAGACAATTGGCAGAGATTGTGTGTGTAGTGTGTGTCAGGGACGTGCTGGCCATTGGGAAAAGCGGGACAACTCCCGAACGGCCGGTTCATTCCCGGCCGGTCCAGGCCGGCCATTAGGAAAAAATAAAATAAAATGTCGGCCTTCGTTCCATTTTGGGGGCTGGGCGGCCAACAAAGTAAATTGCCACTGTCGGGCAGAAACCTCGTATCTCCAAGTTTCAAATTTGTACATTTTTTCGCAAAGTAAAGCCCTGCTTCATCATACAAGTCCGTTGCACAAAAGTAGTGAAAACAGCAGATCTACAAGCACACAACGCCTCGCACCACGAGGCGTTGAGTGCTTGTAGATCGGCTGTTTTCACTAGTTTAAATCATTTTTTTAAATGATAAATACAAAACAAACGGTTTTGGACATACAAGGTTTCCACCCGACAACAACGAAATATAACTCATGTACAGTAATTGGCCCACAGGCTTGTCACTTGTCATGATCTGAAATGGCAAATCTTTGAGTAGCAGCAGCGCTATGGGGTGTGCCAAATGTAGTTCTAAGAGCGGCCATTTCTTGGGTAAACACAGCCTTACACAGGTGTTCTGATTAGACTATAGCATTAGTTCTATGCAATCAAACAATTAAAACACCTGTGTTTTGACCCAAGAAATGGCCGCTAAGGACTACAATGACGTAGCCGCTGGCACACACTATAGAGAGAGATCTCTCTCTATAGCGCGCAATGAGGGCCTACAACTCTTTTTCCAGGGCTGAATCAGGGGCCCAGCATGTCCCTGTGTGTGTGTGTGTGTGTGTGTGTGTGTGTGTGTGTGTGTGTGTGTGTGTGTGTGTGTGTGTGTGTGTGTGTGTGTGAGAGAGAGAGAGTGTGTGTGTGTGTGTGTGTGTGTGTGTGTGTGTGTGTGTGTGTGTGTGTGTGTGTGTGTGTGTGTGTGTGTGCGCGTGCGTGCGTGCGTGTGTGTGCGTGTGTGCGTTGTGTGCGTGTGTGTGTGTGCGTGTGTGCGTTGTGTGCGTGTGTGCGTACGTGCGTGCGCCGTGCACAGTTAGAAGATTATCACTATGGCTTCTGCGTCTTGACTGTTGCTGCTTTGTGTGTGTGTGTCTGGCCTGTCACAATTATCTATTACACAGTCGGCCATTGAATCTCAATTATTCTTTTGCACGATTATCATAATTGTTTCCATTTAAAAGAAATTACATACATTCTCAAATATATATAAGAAATATTAGCAGATCTATGAGCTCTCAACGCGGCTATTACATATCGATATATATATTGGCTAATTTCCACCATTTTGTAACAACTTTGAGGATAGTGTGGAAAAAGAGAGGTGTGTGTGTGTGGGAGGGGGGGTGTATAAAATAATACATGAAGTTATTTTCTATTTGTATTATGTCAATGTATATGTGTCACTGGGAGCTCTGTAACCAGTAAGACGCCAAAGTGCAAGGTCGTGCCATGTCTTGTCCATCTGGCCTGTGATGTACCGGTATATCGGACCAGTTAACCATATATGGAGACCCCCTGGTACCAGCCACACAGATATGGGCTGTCTTGGCCATCTGTCTTGGCCATATATGGATTCTGTTTGTGTGGTATGTGGCCTCCATATATGGGCATTCCCTTATGAAGACCTGTTAGATATGGGCTTAATGATGACATCAGGGATCTCCGTGTACAGATGTTCTGCTTTAACTCTTCGGAATTTACTACTATTTTCCTGAAATTGTCCTGCAAATGCATTTTTTCCACTGGTTTCTATCCCTGTTGATTGTGTGGGTGTTTACTAGTAAGACGCCTCAGGGCAACATGCGACCTCGGCGAGGTCGCGCCAATTCTTGGCCGTCTGGCCAGTGATGTATATCTAGAATACATGAAAGTTTCAATAAATATATGAAGGTTTCAAGAAATGTTACTTTTACACAATATTGTATCTTTTTTTAAGATGGATCTGTAGCCTATTCCTTCCTTCTTGGAGAAACTGGCAGGTGTGGTTTTGCCACAGCCACACACACCAGGAAGTGTTCCAACTTGTGTTCCAACTGGCAACATGAAGTGTTTTAGATAGATTGGTGCTGCCTGTTTTGCTTTTCTAATTTTTATGGAGAACAGAGCTTATTTTTGCAGAAACTAGCAATGTCTTGCCAAGTGAGGTTTTGAAATGGCACAGCTGTAAGGGCATGAAAGGAATCTGTTAGTGTGGTTCCCCTGACATCACAGTGATGTCAGAGTGTGATGTCAGAGGGTCAAACCCATAGACCGTAAAAAAGAAAACGTGACACGGAGACAAGATGTGCCGTTTCTCATACTAAACCTGAACGATGTGCTGCGTTGGACACAATTACCAGTCAATTATTTGAATTATTATCAATGCGGGAAAAAAAATTGACATCTCGTTGAGTCTTCAACACTCGGCACGGAGCGCAGCACTTTCTAGCCGCACAATCACACGCTTGTTAATTAAAATGGTGGTGTCCAAACTGTCCATGCAATTAACACATTGGGCAATGATAATGACATGTCCTTCGCTGTTAGTTTGTACTTGAAGTAACATTGCTGTCAGGGCCTATTAAAATTGATATTTATGACAAATTATAGGGAATCAAGGGAAAGCGCCAAACCGGGGGCCTCAATGATTGAAACGCTCCAGGTCCTCTATAGACACCCTTGGGAACCACAACCACAACCCACACGGCACAATTTTGCATTCCCTTCAAATGGGATTTGAGCGAGCATTCAATGATACAGTAAGCCTTCCATTCCCCATCAGGACGGCTACTGTACATTGAATTGCCTTTACGATCAGGTGTGATCTATGGCACGCTGCCTCGGTGCTATCTTAACGATGACAGAGAGATGCGCGGGGGCCCTATAGGTCCATCCAACAACGCCATGTTTTGGTGGATGTAACGCTTAGGACAGCTAATTAGAGAGGTTGGTTGTTCTTTGATTTATACAGTCTTTATAACCACCCCTTAATCAGCTGAAACCAATGATCTGTTGCACGGACACGGCCCTTTTTAATTAGCGAGCGTGTGATCGTGGCGGCTAGAAAACGCCGCGTTCCGTGACGAGTGTTTAAGACTCAATGAGATTGTCACGTTTTTTTCCCCCGCGTTGATGATAATTCAAATAATTGACTGGTAATTGTGTCCAACGCAGCACATTGTTCAGAGTGCATCAAAACAACGCACAAGCCCTCATCATTTGCTTAGTTGGAGATGTGAGAGAGAGGTGCAATAAATCAGTATAAGGGCCTATTTCCTATAGTAAGTGCCTGCCTTACACAGGCATTGTTAGGTATCAGGACATCTTGGAGGCAATAGGCATGTCTAAAACCGCGGCTTTTCAGGAAATGGGAAAAAAAATAACCTGTGATGACAAAGTAGGGCATTCATTTACGATGAATACAATACGTTTCTGACCAACAGCAACTATGTGATCGTAACAGTATTCCTCTCCATGCATATTTATGTACATATTTTCCATTTCAAATTCATGGCTTTCGGAAGTGATTGAACAATGGACATAAGCTAAGACAAGTGTAACACATACTGCTTATAAGGAAATTGTACATACAGTACATGATGGCAATAGAGGGTTTGCACGTCCACCCTAATCTAGCCTGAGTGGCAAAACATTGAGCAGCATGGAGCGTTGGAGTTTGGAAGTGCTACTTGCAAATCACTCAACGCATACCACCTGTTTCTAATTTGCACATAATGCAGGAGGCAGCAGGATGTTGTGTTGTAGAAAACGAGTGCTTCCAAACTCTGACACTGGAAAAATAAAAACCTGCACAGAATGTCTTGACAGAAAGTAGCTCATAACATGCCTATGGTGGATTTTTATGAAACAAAAACTTGGCAGATAGAAAGAGGATAATTCAAGCTTTCAGTACAGCCGCAATGTTGGTGAGTTAACTTTGTTTAATACAATCAGATAGGACTTTTCTGTTTGGATGTATGGGCTGTCAATGGCAGAAATTAGTGTTTTGCCACTCAGTAGGCGTGTTCCCACATAACTTCCAGCAACAGTGATGTCACGCACATACCCTCTATAGTAAGTATTGTAAGCAACAATAGAAGTTACAGAAAAGCAACAGAAATGAAGTATACAAGTCACAACAGTAAAATCTCAAAAAAGGTCAAGGACTCAAAACTCAATTTAGATACCAAATGTCAAGTAAGCGTACGAGACTAGAGATTAGTGGCAGCGTGGCACTGTGCAAGATAATGTACTGTAATGTAGGCATCTGCAAAATGAGTGCGGTGAGCGCAACAGTATGTTAATGTACTTTGGATAATAGTATATAGTATAATGCATACTCATGTAAGCATAACGCGCTGTGAGCGTAGTCTAAGACGGTGATGTGAAAACAACCGCAGTCAGCAGAACAGGCTGGTGAATAAGTCAGCAGTGCAGTGTGTTCTAGGATATCCTGTTGCACTATATACTATATGCCCTACAAAGCCAAAGTGCAGTAGGTAACTACGTTTTTGGACACACAGACTTACCATGAGAAATGTCACAGCTTGTCCGCGTGTAGACAGACGTGTACACATTTTTACGGTCTATGGGAAAACCCAAAAATGCGTCATCATGATGTCATCATGCTCTGATCATGTCACTGTGATGTCAGGGGAACCACTCTACCAGAATGGGTTTGCCACTCTGACATCATGCTCTGGCTTCACTGTGATGTCACACTAACAGAATCCCCTTTATGCCCATATATGGAGTTCCCTGATGTCATCAATATTTTAATGATGCCCTGTTAGAGATATCCCTGTGATTCCCGGGGGAACAAATCCCTTATATGCCCATATATGGAGATATGGAGATCCCTGTGATGCCAGGGGAACAAATCCCTTATATGCCCATATATGGAGATATGGAGATCCCTCTGATGCCAGGGGAACAAATCCCTTTTATGCCCATATATGGAGAACCCTGATGTCCACATCCCTGATGTCACGGTCGCTTGTCACCCTGAGGCGTTTTACTAGTTTGTTTGTTTCTCAAAAGTGAAATTAGCCCCTCAAACTTTGGGGGCTAAACAAATGATTGTTGGCGACTACAGCAGAACTAAACTAAGGTGGGCCTATTGTCAGACGCGCTACAAACAAAGGAAGATGCGCTGGAATCCAAATAATACGTTTTAACCACAGCGATCAAAATAAAGCAAATCAAATGAGGCAGCTAAAGAATAAAGCAAAATAAAGCGGTCAACAAAAAGTGTGGCTTCCTAGTCACCCTCTCTCTCTCTCTCTCTCTCTCTCTCTCTCTCTGTGTGTGTGTGCTCAGGTGAATAGGTGATTTTGAGGTAACCAGGTCCGCCCCTATGCCCGTCACTCATGGCTCCTACAATTATGTCATATACAATCAGTGCAATATACCATAGGAGTTCTCGAGCCTTTCCATTCCAGTGACCCCCAAATAGCCTTACGGCCGGACTACACCAAGCCGTTTCGCGCGCGTCAGTGCGTATGAGTGCGTATGCGGGGCGCGCGCGCGTATGCGCATTTTGGATAGATCCAATATATATCAATTCAGCCGGCTACACCAGGCGTACGGATAGCGCGAACCACGGATACGCATTCCCTAAAAATAGGATCGGTTCTATTTTTTAAGCAGGCGTATGCGTTTTGTACACAGACTATCTGGTCTTCCTCACATATACTCCCTCCTTGGTGTAGCCTGGAGCGTTTACGCATACGCGAGCGTCTTCACGGACAGCACGTGCGTATACGCGCATTTTTTGGTGTAGTCCGGCCGTTTTACACTATGCCTGTAGCGCCATATTGCAAAGGTGCAAAAACAAACAAATTAACAAGTGAATATCATTTCACTATAATAGCAAACAGCTGATCTACAAGGTCACAATGTGTCACATCATGACCACTGTTACCTTGTAGATCGGCTATTTTAGCTATACTTTATAAAACCTTCCCCCCACTGCAGAACTGGACCTGAAAAAAAAAACGGTTGATTAGCCTATAACGTTGCTCCTGAATGGAATGAGCAGATTTAGCTTTCCAAACAGTCAGTAACTCACATTGAGGGGAATATGCCATCAGGATGCCGATGCCCAGAATGTCTCTCTCTCTCTCTCTCTCTCTCTCTCTCTCTGACCCTGCAGCAGAAAGCAGCAGGGCATGAGAGAGAGAGTGAGAGAGAGAGAGAGAGAGAGAGAGAGAGACCAGTGTTCCGTATGTCTCTCTCTCTTTATCTCTCTCTCTCTCTCTCTCTGCTATGACACCTCGACCCACAAGACACCCATCCAGCCCTCGCATAATATACATTTTCTTTTTTATTGTCATCCTGTTTCATGAATTCAACACATAGATGATGATTATTACTGTATGTTGGTCATTATTTTCAGTCCACCAATTACTGTATAATATAATCAAGGTTGTACTTAGCCTCGATGGCCTTTCAGGCTTATGCAAAGGCTAAAATGTCATTTAGATAGCATGTTATGTAGATAGTATAGGTCAGTTTTCCAAAATTCATTAATTAATTTGTTAGTTTATGGCATACATGTTTCCTAGGGGTATTAAGGCATGCTGAATCCAAATCTACTGTATACCCAGCTCAAAAATTGACGCTAAGCCCTCAAAATGGAGCATTTAAAGATGGTGGCCACCACTATGCTGAAACAAAAAAGTGCCAATATCTCGGCTTCCATAAGCCACTTTCATGCATACACACAGACACACACACACACACACACACACACACACACACACACACACACACACACACACACACACACACACACACACACACACACACACACACACACACACACACACACACACACACACACATACACACACACACTGTTTGCTTATATGGACTGCACGTGTGCGGTGTGGGCTGTCATTTTGTTCTGTTGTTGTTGGTATTGGTTGCCAGTTCCCACCTGAGGTCATGTGGGAGTTCAGACTTATCCAGACCATAATGAATAACTGATAGCTTGCATAACGTCTTCAGGCTAGGACTTACATCTAAGATGTACAGGTCATCAGACATTTCATGGTGTGCTATGTATCCTCCAAAGATGATGATACGATTTCCCACCATGCAACAGCACATCCCATGCATCCTACAGGGGTCTTTCCCTTTGGTCTCAACCTGCTTCCATGAAAAGGACTCTGGACTGAATTTCCACAGATCATTGAAGCACTGCAGGTCTCCATTCCAGCCACCAAATACATACAGCTCTCCATTGTAGGCAAAGGCTGAATGACATGAACGTTCTTCTGGGAGAAGCTGTGCACAAAGTGTATTCAGCCAGCAGTTGGTCTCTGTGTCAAACACAGTATTGTTGTTTAAGTACCCCTGGCCCCCCCTTCCCCCAAATACAAACATCTTTGTTCCAATGATGGTGGCAGAGTGACATGCTGAAGCAGGTGGTGTAGTGCCTCTGGTGTTAATGAAAGACCAGACCATTATGGTGGTGTCCAACTTGTACATGTCATTAGTCCATCCAGTCAGCTGGGTGTATCCTCCATACACATACATGACCTTCTCAAGGACACAGGCCGAGTGGTGTGTCCTTGCTTCTGGAATAGTCCCAGAAATATTGGGTTTGAACCAGCTGTGGGTGTCAACATCAAAGGCATAAAGCACATTGCAGTAAGTATACCATCCTCCCCAGATGTAGACAATTTCTTCTACCAGCACAGCTGTGTGGCCATAACGGCTGGAGGGAACCTCAATGGGACGTTGTCCTCTTCTTTTTGTCACTGGGGGCAGCGTCCTCCAACGCAAAGACAATGTGTTGAAGATGTGGACTTCAATCTGACCCGTCGGGGTCTTCAGGTAGCTGTTGTATCCTCCAAATGAGTACAGCTTGTGTCCGACCACCACAGCAGCACGGTATGGATTCTTAGGTTCTCCTTTCAGATCTATCGTCCAGTGAAACATTTCACACAGCAGCAACACCGTGAATCAGTGAAACAAATTTACAGGACTTGTTGCTAAAGGAGAATTTAATTAGTTGGAATAGTTGTTGAATGACATCTGGCTAGTTGGACGTTTATTTTTAAGACAAGTACATTGGTTGTGATGACAATGTTGTGATGTCATTGCGTGATGACATTTCGATCCATCCAAGTACAGAGCCCTGGTGGATCCCAGTCAACTAAGGGAGAGGGTTTAAGTGGCTAGACTGTCATGAATACACCCACACACAATGTGAATATTATGCAGCGTTGAAGTGACTTAACACCGGAGGCAGATTATGTCTTCTAAATCCTAGTAGTTTCCTGAAAAAAATATGTTGCTTTATGATTGGTGTTCAGACCAAAATTATAATTAAATATATATGGCAGTGAATCTGAAAATGTTTAGTTCCATGGACCCCCAAGACCTTTAAGACCCCCAAGATTCCCAAGAGATATTTTTTCACTTAAAAAAATACATATATATTTGCCAAAAATTGTCATGATTTGTCAAAAATAGCAGACCTAACAAGCTCATTCGCTGCACAAAGTGACGTACTATGAGGGGTGGCAGTGGCTTAGGGTCACGTAGGAAATCTGACCAATTCCCCTGCAGCTTGTTCTGACCAGCCATCTTCCGTTGTATCCCTTGCTTCTTCTGACTTATTTTCCAACCGTAGTTTCCCTTCATCTGACAGAATGGATTTTTGGATATTTGATGGACTCACGAAAGGAGTGTCTGTGGTCCCTGATTTTAAGGTACTTTTTGAACTGACCGCCACCCACTGATTCCACAGTGCAGACTGTCTTAACCACTGACTAACCACTGCATGTCAATCACTTTTCATGCTTGTGGGTATCCCATCCCACTTGATTGAATTCCTTGACCCCAACAATATAATATATTTACACACCCAGATTTTTTTTCAGGTCGTTCAATCCGAGTGTATCAAAAAAGCACCTCGGTTAAGATAGAGACGACCTCCCGTTGGCCGTTGGTCCGACCAGGTTAACATTCACCAGGTTAGCATTCACCAGCGTCGGCAGGTTAGCATTTCACTAGCGTTAGTTTTACTGAGGTTAGGGTTAAGGTTAGGTTTAGGTGTATCCCCCCCTCCCCCCCCTTTTTGATACAATCGGACTGGCGGAACTGTATAAGCGCCCCCTAGTGGTCCCCGGACCCCACACTGAGACATACAGTGGATGCTAACCGTTGTTATCTCAAGGTCGTCTCTGCGACGAGAGGAGAGACGTTGACATCGCCCAAGCACCTCACGCACCGGTGCCACGTCGCCATGGCAGCGCCGATCCATTAAAGTGCATGTTCTGTAGCGGGACCCTGCCGCCGCAGCATGGGTGCTGATGTATTATATTCCCAGGGTTTATGGCTCATTAAGTGCTAATGTAATAACGTATATTTGGAGAATTCCTTAAAGTGAAAGCGTCCACCTCTCCCATTGTCTCCACACCTCCTGGAGAGAGAGAGAGAGAGAGAGAGAGAGAGAGAGAGAGAGAGAGAGAGAGAGAGTGACTCTAATGGTCCATTACTTTGGGCTTTAGAGTAATCAGAGCCAGAGGAGCATCTCCTCTGCTCTCATTGCCTTCTTTCTCCAGCAGCTGACTGCATATAGTTCTGCTCGGAGGAGGAGGAGGAAGTCTGGCTGAACGCATGACTTCTAACTGAGCCTGGGAGAGAGAGCATGACTTCTAACTGGGCCTGGTAGAGAGAGAGAGAGAGAGAGAGAGCACAACACAGAGGGGAAAGGATGAGGCACGAAAATGATACAGGGAAAAGAAATACCAAGATCATAAGAAAGTTTAGAAGGAGAAAATGGCAGGACTATAGTGAGTGAGAGTGACTCACTCCTACTGGAAGCACATTCTGTACCTATACTGTACAGCGGCACACTTAGGCACAGGGGAGGGTGATCACTGGCACACTGGCAAAAGTGTGAGAGATTTTTTATTTTTAAATCAAATAAATGTGGTCAATTAAATGAAGTCACCTAATTTGCAGCAAATTACATCCTGCATATAATTCTACATTCATTAAAATCTGAACTTTGACTGGGGAGGGAGTCGGGAGATAGGAGGGTTATTGCTCTAATGATCTGCTGTAGTCTAATGATCGTTATAAGCTAGACTATCAGAATATGTCAGAATTTTGATGGGGTGACTTTACATTTTATGTTGACGTGGCACTCGGACTATCTAGAAACTAAAAACATGGTACTTCATTTCAAAAAGGTTGCTGACCCCTGCTGCACAGTATTCACCTTAGCCCTGGCCTTCTCCAGGGCCATTGCCTCTTACAGGGGGCGCCGTTGAGTTTTTCTCTGTGTGCGGCCTCATTCAATAATTCTTCAGTTTTACCATTTTAAATCGGCTATTTGAAAATAGCAATATCAACAAGCTCACAATGTGACAGATCACAACACATTGTGAGCTTGTAGATCTGCTATTTTCATTTAGGAAAAAAAGTCAAATATTTTGAATATCTTTGAAACATTTTAACAACACAAGTCTTGTATGGTGGTCCCTGGCACCACATATTTTCAGTAGAGGGTCTGCAGGTGTATTCAACTAGATTAGGCAGGGGGCCACAATATTGTAAAATTGTGGCAACAGAAATTAACCGTTTGTGTGCTATTATGTCCGATAAGACACAACAATGGATATGTATGTCCAATATGGTAACTTAATAGGGCCTGCTTCATACTGCGTTCAGGCAGTATGAAGCACGTTTTCTGTTCCAGTCCTTTATAGTGCACAGCTTAGATTTTGATATCAAGAAAAGAGGAAGTAGATAATTATTTCAGTATGTTCTGTATGGGTCATTGGCATCATGGAAGTGTATTTGCGGGAAGAGTATTTGAGGCAGGCTGTCAAGGTGAAGTGTTATGTTCCTGTGAAAGGTTTTTGTTTTTTGTTTTGAGCACCCGACTGATAAGAGCGCAAGATGTGTTTGAAATGATGAATGATGATGGAGACGATCCAGAATTATTTCTTTGGTGGAAATGGACAAAATCCATTCCAGACCCAGAAATTGTTTCAAATGGATGGATGAAGTGCACTCAGAAGTTTGAAATTCTGAGTGCTGACATTTGTTGAGCTCTTGTATGTTGCCAAGTTACCATGGTGAAAAAAGAAATGTCTGAACATTTAAAATGGCCATCCTGTACAACCAACCATCCAACAACAATTTGTTACATTTATTTTTACATTGTTCTCCAGGGGCCACAAGAAAGCTCCACTGGGGCCAAATTTGGATTGCGGGGGAAAAGGGGAGAAAAAGCAACAAAAAAAGGGAGAGAGAGAGATGGCAGACCTTCAAGCTCACAACACATCGCACTCATGACACGTCGTGAGCTTGTAAGTCTGCCATTCGTAGAGAGCAACATTGTCTTTTATGAATTTATTTTATTTAATGCCCTGTGTGGCAAGCTCCCATTGTATTTACGTTCATTTTAGAAAAAAATACTACAGGATATCAGACACCCTCACAGACACACATCAGACCACGAATGAACAGTGAACAAGGGAAGACTGATCTCATCTTCTGTGCCCAGACAAATGGAACAAACTGCAGGACTCTCTGAAACGGGATCAATTGGTCTCTACTCTGTATAGAGACATTTAGGGTACTAGTTGAGGACATGCATTAAAAGGACTGCACCTGCTTTGTGTAGCCCTCATTGTGTCTGTGTTGGATCTAATTTTGTACCGTTTTCTATTTGTATGAGTCAATGGTTAAAAGTGACTATATATGCCATACTGTTTTAGTTTCTTTCTGCCTATTTGTTATGACTTGACCTTGTAGCAGCAAGGGCTCTGAACGGCAAAATCTTGATATTCCGAGGTCCCGTTGTTTCGAGGTCCCAGTAGTCCAGTTAGGGTTAGGTTTAGGGTTAAGGTTTAGGCTTTGGGTTGGCATTCACCAGCGTCGGCAGGTTAGCATTCACCAGCGTCGGCAGGTTAGCATTCACCAGCACGTCAGGTTAGCCTCAGACAACTGGGACCGCGAAACAACCGGACCTCGGAATAGCGCTACGCGCCCGGTCTGAACTCTGGGCTGCACAACTCCTCTATAGCAACAATCTGTGTTAGACTGTTGAACATATTTCTCCCCTTGAGTTGCCTGCCACACGGTTTTGTTGTCATAAATATTGTGCGTAAATGTCACCACAACTCTGGTTGCCCAGGAAACTAAGCAAGTCGAGACGACAGCTGACGTAACCCCACATTATATGTGTAGAAAACTCTGTATCTCTCTTTAAACTTCTGGAACCATGCTTTTCCGACACTGAAACAAGCCCAAATACTTTTATAAGTTGCCTCAGTTTATTGATGTTATGAATTAATATCACCGTCTTATTGTAAATTGCTCTGGATTAAGAGCTTCTACTAAATGCCTAGATTGTAGTTGAGATTGTAATTCTAGCTCAGTGGCCTTGTGGTTAGAGTGTCCGCCCTGAGACTTGGAAGTCGGGGTTCAAATGTGGAGAACAAATCATATAGCAATGTATGTGACAAATAGTAGGAATCTTAAATTGTAATATACTGTGTAGGAGGACCAGAATTCACCAGAGAAACATAAAGCTATCAGTCTGCATTATGATGTTTTTTGGTGGGGTTTTCGTTAGGCTATATTGCACTTTATTTAAAATGGTATAGTTTTTGTTGTATATGTTGTGATCATGTTGTACTCAGGGCGTGAAAAAGAGAGCTTGCTCTCAACAGTCTGAATAAATAAAGATCAGTAAAAAATAAAATAAAAATCTCGCCTGTTTTCTGCATCAATTAGCTTAAAGCTAAATTACCCATGCAGCTCTGCCTGCCCACACCATTCGTCAGACAAACATGCTCCTTAATTAAGGCAATTCAATTAAGATGGGCTTAAGATTTGTGCATGTTAATTACAAAATAAAAGGGAAGGTAAATATAAACTGTAAAAAAAAGAGAGAGAAAAAAAAGTCAACCCTGTGCAGTATTCTCTTATCGTTGCCTGCACTTTGATTGAGTCATTAAATGGCACGATAACACCCACACAACACGAGATTAGCTAATGTGCAAATATCACATTAACGCACGCAGAGTATAACGTCGTTGTCGGGTGGAAACCTTGTATGTCCAAGTCGTTTTGTATTTATCATTTTAAAAATGAACTAAATGAGTGAAAACAGCAGATCTACGGGCACACACCGCCTCGCAATGCAAGGCTTTGAGTGCTTGTAGATTGGTTGTTTTCACAAATTTTCTGCGACAGCCTTGTATGATGACGCAGGGCTTTACTTGGTGAAAAAACGTACAAACTTGAAACTTGGAGATACGAGGTTTTTGCCCGACAGTGACGATAAGGACCTGCAGCAATAGATTACTAAAGGTTATCACCATCAAGAAGATATCCTCCGTCAGCAGAGCATAGAAGAAGTATAAGTTGATGTAAAAACGGACCTGTGTCGGTTTTATTTTTTACACTGGGATTGGGGTGTTTAATATATAATCACAATATAATCATAATTTGCATCCAGCTGATTCTATATGCCTTGGACAAGCAATCTGAATGTTTTACAAACGGCTAAAAGCAAAATGAATCTCTCCAGTCCAGCTCGATATACCTGCATTGCATATACTGTACGCACGCACACACACACACACACACACACACACACACACACACACACACACACACACACACACACACACACACACACACACACACACACAGATGTATATTTAGTTCATAGTTATTTATGAGTTGAGCTATTATTAAATTATTATCCAAAAGATAAAAGGATTATAACGTGCACAACATGCCTCCAGCCAGGACAGCTATTCGGTGATGTCATTACAAGCCTCCTCCAATCACCGTCTCTGAAAAGATGCTGTCAGAATCATAATCACTGTTGTTGACCGCAAGGAAGGTCACCCATATGGTTCAACAGTTAGAGGCCAAAGCATTGAAGCTTGGGAAGATTGGGAAGGGAGCGTTTCTTACTGGGCTCACGGGAACTTGCATGCAAAGTTACACGCTAATCGGGGTCAGTGGACGTGGACGGTGCACGCATAATTCGCATATACGCACACATGTACGCACGCACAATGCAAACGTATTCTTTGCCTCCTGCTTCTCAGCCTGGTTGAAGACAATACAGTGAAAAACAATATAGTAATATATATACAGTATAATCTTCAGTGTGACAATTGCTTGGGAAATTGTGAAGTTGCTTAAAAAGTATTTGTTTAATTTTGAAGGCATCGTCTTTGCCGCTGGAATCCTTTTGTGGTCAAACTCACAAATGGAACACGCACACGCGCGCACACGCACGCGCGCGCGCGCGCGCACACACACACACACACACACACACACACACACACACACACACACACACACACACACACACACACACACACACACACACACACACACACACACACACAAACACACACACACACACACAGTAGAACTGACCAATCAGAGCGTATCACCGATAAGCCCGAACTATAGGCCTACTTCATCAGACGACGGTGTTGGACGCCGAAACTAGCAGATCCACAAGCTTCCTATACATCATGTTGGGAGCTGTGGATCGGCTATTTTCGCCATGCAAAACCCATCATACAACCTGAGCCTAAATTAGGCAATAGAAGAGGAAAATGTTAGATTCGCTTTGCCACCCCAAGGCCCTCTGATTTCCATATTTATTGGTATTATATTTGCACAGAGACAGACACAGGCCTGTGCCGGCAGTCTAGTCTGCTGCTTGTCTTCTGCCGTCGCTGGGTTTTGCTCCCAGAGAAATCAATTAATAAGGGCCAGGTGAGGGTTGTGTGGAGTTCATCGTTATCTGACGAGAATTAAGTGCTTCTAGTTCCCTGTCTCTTCCACAGATGGAGCCGCTGGCGCCCAGGTGTGTGCTTCATTTATACACTGTCTGTCGCACGATTTGATTTGAAAAAAACAGAGGGGGGACATTTTCTTATCCACTTTACTAAGACATTTACTTCTTCGTACGACAAAAGGCCCATTTATACTCAACGTTAAGTACACATATATGTATATATATCAACCACCTCTCGCCCATTTTTGGTCATATAGTACGCATTGCCTCATTGCCTCCCGTACATATAAGCCTAAAAAGGCCCCGTTCCCGTACTATTCAACCGAGAATCTCCCCCATTCAAATCTATGGGAGCCGAGCAGCCAATCAGCTGGCTGGCCGTCATCCGCGTTGGTTTGGACTATAATAATAATAATAATAATAAAATGGCCTGGGACTGTATTTTTATAGCACTTTTATAGCGTTTTTCCAAGTGCTCAAAGCACTATATTATTGTCCTATAATAGATGTTGACAGAATGTCTTTACACAACCTGATTCACGCTGATATCGCTTTTGTTGTTGTTTTTTTTATTATATATATATTTAACAAGGAAGTCCCGCCTACTGCAGTGCATCCGGTTTACTCCCGTTGCACTTCCTTGCACTTTCACCCATAGAGTATGCTTACACCACCGTCCCACTTGCAAAAGGCGTGCTGTTTCCGTGATCCGGTCTAGACCGGATGGTCAAAGTGTTTACACACTGCAGTGCTGCAGGCTCACGGCACGGATTATGTATTTTCTTCAATAATTGAAATGTCCATTCAGGTAAGATAATAAATACGTTACATCATATGCACCACTAATGTTAGGATGTGTAGGTACTGTAGCAAAGGGTGTGTGACTGTCTGCTTTCGCCTTTGTTGGGAGGGACACATATTCATAACTCTAAAGTAAGCTAACAAGCTAATCTAAGCTAAGCTAATTTAGCCAAGATAACAAAAACCTACAAGCAGCTAAACCTGGGGTCTTCAACGTTTTCAGGCCAGGGACCCCCTAGCTTATAGAGAGATGAAGCAGGGACCCCTTAGCTGAGAGAGATGAAGCAGGGACCCCTTAGCTGAGAGAGGGATGAAGCAAGCAGGGACCCCCTTAGCTTAGCATGCCTTGAATGCTTTGTTGTCAGTATTAAAGTGATAGGTAAAGCCACTGTTACTTACTTCAACAGGGGGTCCGGGGGTCCCCAGAGTTACTACAGGGGGGTCTTCCAAATCTTTGAGTGATAGAAACTTTGGTTTATTAACCACTTGAACCCTAGCGTCCATATTCTGAGAACTCTAGCCAAAAATAGCAGATCTCCTATTTTTGGCAAATAGCTTTGGTGAATGGGGAAAAGAGCAGACTAAGTACAGAGTGAAAGGTCAAGTTTATCAGGCCAGGGACCCCCTAGCTTATAGAGAGATGAAGCAGGGACCCCTTAGCTGAGAGAGATGAAGCAGGGACCCCTTAGCTGAGAGAGGGATGAAGCAAGCAGGGACCCCCTTAGCTTAGCATGCCTTGAATGCTTTGTTGTCAGTATTAAAGTGATAGGTAAAGCCACTGTTCCTTACTTCAGCAGGGGGTCCGGGGGTCCCCAGAGTTACTACAGGGGGGTCTTCCAAATCTTTGAGTGATAGAAACTTTGGCTTATTAACCACTTGAACCCTAGCGTCCATATTCTGAGAACTCTAGCCAAAAATAGCAGATCTCCTATTTTTGGCAAATAGCTTTGGTGAATGGGGAAAAGAGCAGACTAAGTACAGAGTGAAAGGTCAAGTTTATCAGGCCAGGGACCCCCTAGCTTATAGAGAGATGAAGCAGGGACCCCTTAGCTGAGAGAGATGAAGCAGGGACCCCTTAGCTGAGAGAGGGATGAAGCAAGCAGGGACCCCCTTAGCTTAGCATGCCTTGAATGCTTTGTTGTCAGTATTAAAGTGATAGGTAAAGCCACTGTTCCTTACTTCAACAGGGGGTCCGGGGGTCCCCAGAGTTACTACAGGGGGGTCTTCCAAATCTTTGAGTGATAGAAACTTTGGCTTATTAACCACTTGAACCCTAGCGTCCATATTCTGAGAACTCTAGCCAAAAATAGCAGATCTCCTTTGGCAAATAGCTTTGGTGAATAGGGGAAAGAGCAGACTAAGTACAGAGTGAAAGGTAAAGTTTATTAATATTGACAGTTCAAGTCAATCTCTCTCAACTAAGGGGCCCTTGGCCTGAAAACGTTGGTTAATCGGTCAATTATTTAAGCAATTAATCAGATTGTGGCATTTGTTTAGCTATTACCTTCTGATTAAAGAATAGCCACACATTTGTCAGGCTAAATTCTTTTCAAATAGGTAATTTAAAAATAAATATTCAAGTCATATTTTTAGCAGGGTTCCCACGGTCATGAAATTACTGGAAATATTTTGAAAGAGTCCTGGAGAAATAGCTATGCATTCTTTGGTTATTAATGATGTTGTACCTATGAAATGACAAATTAAACATGGGGCAAAAAAACTAAAAATATTAGAGGCAGAAATTGTGAAAATAGCCAATCTACATGCTCACAACGTTGCGAGGCGTTGTGAGCATGTAGATCTGCTATTTTCACAATAGAACAGTGTTATACAAAATTCCTTAACTCTTAGTGCTCAGGGTCAGTATTGTTATACCATTAACTTGTTTAGACCTGAGGCCGATTCGTGCATTTTCACTGAACCCTAACTGCTCCTGATGATCAGATTGGTGCCTTGCTCTGCTGTTCATCTTGATGTGTGTGAATGTAATGAACATTGAAATTCACTGTGTATATAACGACATTTACCTTGATAAAGCTTACTTTAGAAAAGATATTCTGAGTGCTTTGCCAATGGACAGCCAGACAGCCAACCTACAGCAATCATTCTTATTTGATTGCATATTCCTAGGCAGATAAGTGACTGAACTGTCCACATTATGTTTTGGGAAATAGTCTAGTCCTCTCAGGATAATAACCATGTAACTACCGTCACAGCAAAAAGGATAGTTATATAGTTATATATACTTATAGATTTTACAATTTATGCATTTAGCAGATGCTCTTAATCCAGAGCGATTTACAATAGGCAAGGACAGCACAAGGTAATCCATCAAATTCATAGAACAACTTGTGTTTATAACACATTATAGGCATGGAGTGCCTAGCAAGTGTTACACTATTCATGGGTTGCATTTGTAGTCCTACATCAGCCATGTTGAGGACCAACACAGGCGTTCTGATTGGCGTAGAACATTAGTTCTATGCCAATTAGACAAATTGAAAAACCTTGTTGGTCCTCAACATGGCCTTTTAGGACTACAAATGCAACCTGAATTCATGAATGAATTGCATGAATATAATGGAAACCGCTGATTAATGTAAGTAACACAGTCTTTATGTTGTGTTCTCCCCCAAGACTCACCGTGGGACCTACGTGAAGAGGGGGTGAAAGGTGCATTCTCCTCAGCAAGCAGTGGAACCTCCGAAAAGTGATGACGCAGTCAAGGGAACGTCACCTGCTAGTTTTGACTGGGGCAGAGAACGTCAGCTTTTGGACAACGCACCACAGATGCTGATGATGATTATGACAATGACAGTGACTCCGACATTTTCTGAGGACGATTTGGAATAGGCAGCTGCAGACCATCTCATTTGTCTCTCTCGCTCTCTCTCAACCACTCCTACCTACAGGGCTTTTTCACAGCCACAGTGTCCCTCTCTGGTTAATATGTAGACACCAGTGTCTCCACACTGGACCACTTTTCTTTGATGGACTACTATTCCAATTTTGGATTTGTGTGGATTTTACCCCTATGCGGACTACTGAACTAAGGGTTGCCCACCTGCCCCTGGCAGATAAATAAAACTCTCTGGCAGGTGAAGTTTGCTTTCAGGTTGCCCGACTGGGGACAGCAGGGCTGTGTTGTGTTGTTGTTTTGGATGGAGCATGGGAGAGGAGAAGGAGAGAGGAGGTCAGTGACTCTGGCCCTCAGCAAGGAACAGAATCCAAACATTTGTGAAGAACGCATGAGGATACAGAGAGCACGTCCCCTCTCCGCTGTTTGAGAGGGTTCGCCAACGGAACCATCTTTATAAACACAACATGAGATATCGGCCCAAACGCCTGAACGTGGCCAGAGCACTCTTTCTTCTTGTGTGGAGAATGTTAAATAAGAGCACTGTTTGCCTAAATGTCCTGTTGTCACTGTTGCTACACTTGAAAATATAAAACAGTAAATGTGAACCCATAGTCATATTCATAGCTATGTAGGTTTTTGGCTTAAAGAAATGAGGTATGACATTTGTTATTGCACATCCCCAGAAACATTGAGAGAGAGAAAAATAGAACAGTAATTACAATTTTACCTATCATTCCATAATGTACTATTTCGTTTAGTAGAACATGACATGGACTTGCCAAACAGGTACGTGCCCCTGAAACAATATTTATATGGCAAGAGCAAGATATCACAGTAAACTTCCATCTAAACCAGGGGTGGGCAACTTTATGATGGAGAGGGCCACTATATTTCCACCTTCACTCCAGAGGGCCACAATGCATATTGCTGTGTCCTATACTTTGTCATTCTAAGTATCTCATACAAAAAAAGTCAAAATAGCAGATCTACCAGCTCAAAACGCTTCGCACTGCGATGCGTTTTGAGCTTGTAGATTGGCTATTTTTGCTTCTTTTGAATTGGAATCCGGAATTATTTTTTGTTCTTTTTTAATTGGAATCCTGAAATCTAACATTTTGATTTAATTTCAAACTCATTTAGTTATATACTCATGTTAACTTTATGAACCTAAATATGAAAACAATGGACATTAAAAAATACATTTTATTACTACTATACTAGTCATTATGGCATGACCTGAGGCCACAGTGGCCTTAATGCCCCAGCTGACTGTACCACTTTATCCTCTGTCTCTTTCTGGTCAATATGTTGACAGTAGACACCAGTGTCTCTTTCTTGTCATGTAGACACTGGTGTATCTTTCCAGCCATGTAGACACCAGTTTCTGTTTAATATGTAGACACCAGTGTCCCTCTCTGGTTAATATGTAGACACCAGTGTCTCTTTCTTGTCATATAGACAGCTGTGTTTCTTTCTAGTCATGCAGACACCAGTTTCTTTTATTGAGATTCTGAAATTTTAACTCCTCAAGTCCCCATTTGGAATTTGAGAACATTAGTATTCATTTCAATGTGTTTGTAGTGTCCCTGGTACAGAAGTCTCTTTGTGAGAACATTGCGGGGGCAGGTGAAATGGTTCTGAAGTGTTTGTATGAATGGGTGAAGTGGTCCTTTAATGTTTTTCAGTTAACTGGTCAACCATGGTTTTTATTATTCTGTCTGGAATGTAACAGGGACGCTACAATATCCTCTGCTCACACTTTTTTATAATCCTGTATGAGAGCCTCATTTAGTATTAATATGTTGTGTGAATCTTTAGAAACTTAAAGGTGGACACTACAGTACTCATACTAAGGAGAAGCCTTAACTTTGCCGAAACTTGTTCATTTACTTTTGTTTTCCTTCTGTACCGTATGAAGTTGTGATTAACACGGATATGCTGTTCCGATTTATAAAGTTCTCTGCACCTTAATAAAAGCCAGATAAACCTTCATTTTGCTCCAATGCCTCCTTTTTTATACTTCTGGAATGTATTCATCTCTATTGCTGTATCTGAAAGTACTTGTTTATCTGTCATCTTGTAACTGGCAGTGCTGCCTCTGGGCGACATACTTTTCCTCCTAAGATTAATACGACTAATAAGACTGATTCTGAATAAAATGAGTTAAAGCTACTTGTAGAACAGGAAATGACAGCTTGTATATTTTGTAATCTATGCAAGTAATACTTGTAATACTCTGTTTTCTTATGAAGCAATTTCATTCACACTAGCTGGAGGGCAAATGTGCGGACAGCATTCAAGGTGTGTAGTTCTTGAGCACAATAAACATATTTTATGTTAATCATTGTAGACCAGTCTATTACCACACACTGCCAAAATATGGCATTTTAAAAGGTGATTACTGGCTTTGGCTGGCAGTGTGAATATACTACAACACCACATTACAGGAATCTGTTATAGTATATTATCACTTAGCAGAGTATAATGCTTTTTAACTAGAACATAGTGTTAACAATGTGGGTGTATGAAAGCTGGGGAAGACATAAGGGGCCTCGGAATCTCAAAATGGAGCTTTGTGTAAAGCTTGACACAAAGGGTTGTGTTATAGTGTAATATTCTAATTGTGTAATAGCGTAATAGTGTAATCATGTAATAGCGTAATAGTGTAATATTTTAAAAAACATAATAGTGTCATAGTAATATTGTGATAGCATAATAGTGTAACAGTGTGATAGAGTAATACAATAATAAAGGGTGGGCATACTAGACTGAGTACCAAAACACAAAGCAGCATGAAGCATTGGAGTTTGGATGCACTCGATGGGAAAATCCTACAGACTCCTCACTCCTACTGAATCCTCATGACTCCTGCTGTTATAGTGTAATAACTAAATGAGGGTATGCATCATATCATATGCCACTCAGATAAAGTAGCAGTTGACCAGTAGCAATTAATTCCAGGTGCCTATAACTATGGTCTTTGCTGTGTTCGGTAGATATTGTCTTTGCTGTATTTGAAGGAAACCAGGTGTTGTTACTTCGTATTCGCTCTCCTATTTTGGCATCGCTTCACAGTAACTTGAACACTTTCAAACTCAAGGTTTTTTTATCCAAGGGTTTAAGAAAAACCTATCCATCATTCTCCTCCTCCACTGAAGCGCTGCGTGCTAAGAGAAGATGAGGAGACTTGCCGTGTCCGAGTTGTTCCTCCTGGCCGCTGTGGTTAGCCTGGCGACAACATCACTGGCACCGGAACACAACAGCTACTGGCTGGACCCTCTGGTCAAGGAGTTTGTGGATCTGGCGATTGATAAAGCCAATCGTCAACTCAATTACGACCATCTGAACTTCGAAAGAATCGAAGGTGAGGCAGACCTCAAGGACCACTGGGTGAAAATAGACGTACGTTTAAGAGCAACAACCTGCAGTAAGGAGGAGAGACCACACAGACAACGCCCTGAGTGTCCTTTCAAATCAAGGCCTGAGGTTCGATGCCTTGTTTGTGCCCAGAAGCCAGCAATTTTCAGCCTGAACTGGCAAGATACTTTCATTGACTGTGTTCGCAGAATGGACGAGAGGGCGCATTATGCTCTATGGGATGAAAAATGTAAACCTCCACAACCTCCATTTCCAACGCTGGTCAACGCTAGCCAATAGAGGGTATGCGTGTGACACCATATTCATCATACATGGAAGTTATGCGGGAACACCTATTGAGTGGTAATAAAAAGAGCCAGCAGCAGTTATGAAGTTATGAAGAGTCAGTGCGCCAACATGCGCCCCAATCAAACTCCAAAGCTTCTTGCTACTTTATCTGAGTGGCATATGATATGATGCATACCCTCATTTAGTTCATTCAGATAACTTACGATATGATTAACAATGTTTATTATTGATGAGTATTACAAGTGTATAATGTAACATTTTGACTTGGCGTCGGCTCTGCTTCCCCCTGCTCAGCGCAGCCCAGAAGAACATCATAAACCATTAGGAGCAGGGGGATATAAATATATAAATATATAAACACCCCCCATGGGGGACAGAATTAGCAGAGCCTACTGGTGGAGCTGGGGAGGCGGTGGGGGCAAGCAAGCGCATGGCACAACAGCCTGGAAGGCAGCAGCAAGAGAATGACAGCCTGAGGGGGTTACATAGCTTGGCAAGAGATCAGCTGACTGCCAGCAGGCTGCCACGTCGCCTGTGACGTAGACTGCGTAATAGTGTAGTAACAGACTTAAAGCAACATAGTGCGCAGTGACCCCTCAAGTGTATCTGTATGAACTAATTCTGCTGCGCTACATACATTTATTACACTATAACAGCAGGAGTCATGAGGATTCAGTAGGAGTGAGGAGTCTGTAGGATTTTCCCATCGAGTGCATCCAAACTCCAATGCTTCATGCTGCTTTGTGTTTTGGTACTCAGTCTAGTATGCCCACCCTTTATTATTGTATTACTCTATCACACTGTTACACTATTATGCTATCACAATATTACTATATGACACTATTACGTTTTTTAAAATATTACACTATTACGCTATTACATGATTACACTATTACGCTATTACACAATTATAATATTACACTATAACACAACCCTTTGTGTCAAGTTTTACACAAAGCTCCATTTTGAGATTCCGAGGCCCCTTATGTCTTCCCCAGCTTTCATACACCCACATTGTTAACACTATGTTCTAGTTAAAAAGCATTATAATCTGCTAAGTGATAATATACTATAACAGATTCCTGTAATGTGGTGTTGTAGTATATTCACACTGCCAGCCAAAGCCAGTAATCACCTTTTAAAATCATATTTTGGCAGTGTGTGGAAATAGACTGGTCTACAATGATTAACATAAAATATGTTTATTGTGCTCAAGAACTACACACCTTGAATGCTGTCCGCACATTTGCCCTCCAGCTAGTGTGAATGAAATTGCTTCATAAGAAAACAGAGTATTACAAGTATTACTTGCATAGATTACAAAATATACAAGCTGTCATTTCCTGTTCTACAAGTAGCTTTAACTCATTTTATTCAGAATCAGTCTTATTAGTCGTATTAATCTTAGGAGGAAAAGTATGTCGCCCAGAGGCAGCACTGCCAGTTACAAGATGACAGATAAACAAGTACTTTCAGATACAGCAATAGAGATGAATACATTCCAGAAGTATAAAAAAGGAGGCATTGGAGCAAAATGAAGGTTTATCTGGCTTTTATTAAGGTGCAGAGAACTTTATAAATCGGAACAGCATATCCGTGTTAATCACAACTTCATACGGTACAGAAGGAAAACAAAAGTAAATGAACAAGTTTCGGCAAAGTTAAGGCTTCTCCTTAGTATGAGTACTGTAGTGTCCACCTTTAAGTTTCTAAAGATTCACACAACATATTAATACTAAATGAGGCTCTCATACAGGATTATAAAAAAGTGTGAGCAGAGGATATTGTAGCGTCCCTGTTACATTCCAGACAGAATAATAAAAACCATGGTTGACCAGTTAACTGAAAAACATTAAAGGACCACTTCACCCATTCATACAAACACTTCAGAACCATTTCACCTGCCCCCGCAATGTTCTCACAAAGAGACTTCTGTACCAGGGACACTACAAACACATTGAAATGAATACTAATGTTCTCAAATTCCAAATGGGGACTTGAGGAGTTAAAATTTCAGAATCTCAATAAAAGAAACTGGTGTCTGCATGACTAGAAAGAAACACAGCTGTCTATATGACAAGAAAGAGACACTGGTGTCTACATATTAACCAGAGAGGGACACTGGTGTCTACATATTAAACAGAAACTGGTGTCTACATGGCTGGAAAGATACACCAGTGTCTACATGACAAGAAAGAGACACTGGTGTCTACTGTCAACATATTGACCAGAAAGAGACAGAGGATAAAGTGGTACAGTCAGCTGGGGCATTAAGGCCACTGTGGCCTCAGGTCATGCCATAATGACTAGTATAGTAGTAATAAAATGTATTTTTTAATGTCCATTGTTTTCATATTTAGGTTCATAAAGTTAACATGAGTATATAACTAAATGAGTTTGAAATTAAATCAAAATGTTAGATTTCAGGATTCCAATTAAAAAAGAACAAAAAATAATTCCGGATTCCAATTCAAAAGAAGCAAAAATAGCCAATCTACAAGCTCAAAACGCATCGCAGTGCGAAGCGTTTTGAGCTGGTAGATCTGCTATTTTGACTTTTTTTGTATGAGATACTTAGAATGACAAAGTATAGGACACAGCAATATGCATTGTGGCCCTCTGGAGTGAAGGTGGAAATATAGTGGCCCTCTCCATCATAAAGTTGCCCACCCCTGGTTTAGATGGAAGTTTACTGTGATATCTTGCTCTTGCCATATAAATATTGTTTCAGGGGCACGTACCTGTTTGGCAAGTCCATGTCATGTTCTACTAAACGAAATAGTACATTATGGAATGATAGGTAAAATTGTAATTACTGTTCTATTTTTCTCTCTCTCAATGTTTCTGGGGATGTGCAATAACAAATGTCATACCTCATTTCTTTAAGCCAAAAACCTACATAGCTATGAATATGACTATGGGTTCACATTTACTGTTTTATATTTTCAAGTGTAGCAACAGTGACAACAGGACATTTAGGCAAACAGTGCTCTTATTTAACATTCTCCACACAAGAAGAAAGAGTGCTCTGGCCACGTTCAGGCGTTTGGGCCGATATCTCATGTTGTGTTTATAAAGATGGTTCCGTTGGCGAACCCTCTCAAACAGCGGAGAGGGGACGTGCTCTCTGTATCCTCATGCGTTCTTCACAAATGTTTGGATTCTGTTCCTTGCTGAGGGCCAGAGTCACTGACCTCCTCTCTCCTTCTCCTCTCCCATGCTCCATCCAAAACAACAACACAACACAGCCCTGCTGTCCCCAGTCGGGCAACCTGAAAGCAAACTTCACCTGCCAGAGAGTTTTATTTATCTGCCAGGGGCAGGTGGGCAACCCTTAGTTCAGTAGTCCGCATAGGGGTAAAATCCACACAAATCCAAAATTGGAATAGTAGTCCATCAAAGAAAAGTGGTCCAGTGTGGAGACACTGGTGTCTACATATTAACCAGAGAGGGACACTGTGGCTGTGAAAAAGCCCTGTAGGTAGGAGTGGTTGAGAGAGAGCGAGAGAGACAAATGAGATGGTCTGCAGCTGCCTATTCCAAATCGTCCTCAGAAAATGTCGGAGTCACTGTCATTGTCATAATCATCATCAGCATCTGTGGTGCGTTGTCCAAAAGCTGACGTTCTCTGCCCCAGTCAAAACTAGCAGGTGACGTTCCCTTGACTGCGTCATCACTTTTCGGAGGTTCCACTGCTTGCTGAGGAGAATGCACCTTTCACCCCCTCTTCACGTAGGTCCCACGGTGAGTCTTGGGGGAGAACACAACATAAAGACTGTGTTACTTACATTAATCAGCGGTTTCCATTATATTCATGCAATTCATTCATGAATTCAGGTTGCATTTGTAGTCCTAAAAGGCCATGTTGAGGACCAACAAGGTTTTTCAATTTGTCTAATTGGCATAGAACTAATGTTCTACGCCAATCAGAACGCCTGTGTTGGTCCTCAACATGGCTGATGTAGGACTACAAATGCAACCCATGAATAGTGTAACACTTGCTAGGCACCCCATGCCTATAATGTGTTATAAACACAAGTTGTTCTATGAATTTGATGGATTACCTTGTGCTGTCCTTGCCTATTGTAAATCGCTCTGGATTAAGAGCATCTGCTAAATGCATAAATTGTAAAATCTATAAGTATATATAACTATATAACTATCCTTTTTGCTGTGACGGTAGTTACATGGTTATTATCCTGAGAGGACTAGACTATTTCCCAAAACATAATGTGGACAGTTCAGTCACTTATCTGCCTAGGAATATGCAATCAAATAAGAATGATTGCTGTAGGTTGGCTGTCTGGCTGTCCATTGGCAAAGCACTCAGAATATCTTTTCTAAAGTAAGCTTTATCAAGGTAAATGTCGTTATATACACAGTGAATTTCAATGTTCATTACATTCACACACATCAAGATGAACAGCAGAGCAAGGCACCAATCTGATCATCAGGAGCAGTTAGGGTTCAGTGAAAATGCACGAATCGGCCTCAGGTCTAAACAAGTTAATGGTATAACAATACTGACCCTGAGCACTAAGAGTTAAGGAATTTTGTATAACACTGTTCTATTGTGAAAATAGCAGATCTACATGCTCACAACGCCTCGCAACGTTGTGAGCATGTAGATTGGCTATTTTCACAATTTCTGCCTCTAATATTTTTAGTTTTTTTGCCCCATGTTTAATTTGTCATTTCATAGGTACATCATCATTAATAACCAAAGAATGCATAGCTATTTCTCCAGGACTCTTTCAAAATATTTCCAGTAATTTCATGACCGTGGGAACCCTGCTAAAAATATGACTTGAATATTTATTTTTAAATTACCTATTTGAAAAGAATTTAGCCTGACAAATGTGTGGCTATTCTTTAATCAGAAGGTAATAGCTAAACAAATGCCACAATCTGATTAATTGCTTAAATAATTGACCGATTAACCAACGTTTTCAGGCCAAGGGCCCCTTAGTTGAGAGAGATTGACTTGAACTGTCAATATTAATAAACTTTACCTTTCACTCTGTACTTAGTCTGCTCTTTCCCCTATTCACCAAAGCTATTTGCCAAAGGAGATCTGCTATTTTTGGCTAGAGTTCTCAGAATATGGACGCTAGGGTTCAAGTGGTTAATAAGCCAAAGTTTCTATCACTCAAAGATTTGGAAGACCCCCCTGTAGTAACTCTGGGGACCCCCGGACCCCCTGTTGAAGTAAGGAACAGTGGCTTTACCTATCACTTTAATACTGACAACAAAGCATTCAAGGCATGCTAAGCTAAGGGGGTCCCTGCTTGCTTCATCCCTCTCTCAGCTAAGGGGTCCCTGCTTCATCTCTCTCAGCTAAGGGGTCCCTGCTTCATCTCTCTATAAGCTAGGGGGTCCCTGGCCTGATAAACTTGACCTTTCACTCTGTACTTAGTCTGCTCTTTTCCCCATTCACCAAAGCTATTTGCCAAAAATAGGAGATCTGCTATTTTTGGCTAGAGTTCTCAGAATATGGACGCTAGGGTTCAAGTGGTTAATAAGCCAAAGTTTCTATCACTCAAAGATTTGGAAGACCCCCCTGTAGTAACTCTGGGGACCCCCGGACCCCCTGTTGAAGTAAGGAACAGTGGCTTTACCTATCACTTTAATACTGACAACAAAGCATTCAAGGCATGCTAAGCTAAGGGGGTCCCTGCTTGCTTCATCCCTCTCTCAGCTAAGGGGTCCCTGCTTCATCTCTCTCAGCTAAGGGGTCCCTGCTTCATCTCTCTATAAGCTAGGGGGTCCCTGGCCTGATAAACTTGACCTTTCACTCTGTACTTAGTCTGCTCTTTTCCCCATTCACCAAAGCTATTTGCCAAAAATAGGAGATCTGCTATTTTTGGCTAGAGTTCTCAGAATATGGACGCTAGGGTTCAAGTGGTTAATAAACCAAAGTTTCTATCACTCAAAGATTTGGAAGACCCCCCTGTAGTAACTCTGGGGACCCCCGGACCCCCTGTTGAAGTAAGTAACAGTGGCTTTACCTATCACTTTAATACTGACAACAAAGCATTCAAGGCATGCTAAGCTAAGGGGGTCCCTGCTTGCTTCATCCCTCTCTCAGCTAAGGGGTCCCTGCTTCATCTCTCTCAGCTAAGGGGTCCCTGCTTCATCTCTCTATAAGCTAGGGGGTCCCTGGCCTGAAAACGTTGAAGACCCCAGGTTTAGCTGCTTGTAGGTTTTTGTTATCTTGGCTAAATTAGCTTAGCTTAGATTAGCTTGTTAGCTTACTTTAGAGTTATGAATATGTGTCCCTCCCAACAAAGGCGAAAGCAGACAGTCACACACCCTTTGCTACAGTACCTACACATCCTAACATTAGTGGTGCATATGATGTAACGTATTTATTATCTTACCTGAATGGACATTTCAATTATTGAAGAAAATACATAATCCGTGCCGTGAGCCTGCAGCACTGCAGTGTGTAAACACTTTGACCATCCGGTCTAGACCGGATCACGGAAACAGCACGCCTTTTGCAAGTGGGACGGTGGTGTAAGCATACTCTATGGGTGAAAGTGCAAGGAAGTGCAACGGGAGTAAACCGGATGCACTGCAGTAGGCGGGACTTCCTTGTTAAATATATATATAATAAAAAAAACAACAACAAAAGCGATATCAGCGTGAATCAGGTTGTGTAAAGACATTCTGTCAACATCTATTATAGGACAATAATATAGTGCTTTGAGCACTTGGAAAAACGCTATAAAAGTGCTATAAAAATACAGTCCCAGGCCATTTTATTATTATTATTATTATTATAGTCCAAACCAACGCGGATGACGGCCAGCCAGCTGATTGGCTGCTCGGCTCCCATAGATTTGAATGGGGGAGATTCTCGGTTGAATAGTACGGGAACGGGGCCTTTTTAGGCTTATATGTACGGGAGGCAATGAGGCAATGCGTACTATATGACCAAAAATGGGCGAGAGGTGGTTGATATATATACAGGCGGGACCTCTCCAACTGTATTCTGGGTAGATTTCGGTGTGTCAGTTGGCTGCTCAAAGCCCCTGAGCTGCATGCAGCATGCAGAACGATACTTGGAAAAACTTGTAAGGCCGGGGTAGTAGTGTTCCCGTGCAAAAAACATTAACATGCAGCAAACAGTACACAGCAAAGGAGAAACACAGTCTGCGCTGTGTCTCGGTGGCACATGGCTAGACATGCAATAAAATGCATGCATAATGTTTTGTGGACATCTGAAGCTGCTAAATCTGACATGAAAAAATATTTTCTTTCAGCGGAGTTAGTTAGCTACAACAATACTGAGCTAGCAAAAAAGTGAAATTTTGTTTTTCTATATTCGGTTTTGGGAAGCTACGAACTCTTATTAGCTCATTAGCACAAGTTGGATGGCACATGAGTGAGTCTCTGGGGTGGTTGAATCAGCCTGCCCTCTAGTGCAGTGGTTCTCAACCTGTGGGGGGTCCCCAAATTATATTGGGGGGTCCTCAGAGGATTAACTTAATGTGCAACGATGTTTTCTCACTCAACAGTAAACAAACCAAGCCTATGCACATTTCTAAAGTGACAATAAGGACTCTGTAGTACCTCTAAAATTACAAATTAAACATTGGCCAAATTGTCATACGGTATATTAGAGGCAGAAATGGTGAAAATAGCCGATCTACATGCTCACAACACCTCGCGTTGCAATAGAACCATGTTTTGAAAAATGTAATTCATCAACTCTTAGTGCTTGTCAGGGTGGGGGGGGGGTCCCCAGTCAAATATGATTATTTTGGGGTTGCGGCCTGAAAAGGTTGAGAACCACTGCTCTAGTGCAGTGGTCCTCAACCAGGGGGTCACGACCACCTCATACAGTATGTCCAAAACTGTTACTTTTCAGGATTCAAATTAAAAATATATAAAAAGCAGCAGATCTACAAGCTCAAAACGGAACTCTTTGCGCCACCTTTCGAGCTTGCAGATCTGCTACTTTTCATACTTTTGTGTGACACTGTATTATATGATCAAGTAAAGCAGGCATTAATTTACGAAAAAACAAGTTAAAATATGGAGAAGAGGTTTCTGCCCGACATCAACAATATATCTAGAGCACCTCAGCGCACCCGAACTTCTCTGTACGCCCCCCTGGGTGGGGTGTACTGTACCACCCCGGTTGAGAAACACTAGTGTCGAGGGAATAACGCAGGGGGCTTAGCATAGAGCCCAGGGGGACTCCGGTCAACTAAATGTGTGTGCTGTAGGGTTAAGTATCAAGTATCAACACTGCAATATAGAAATACTCTGTTACAAGTCAAAGTCCAAAATTCAAAATTTCAATTTTTTATTATACATTTTTCCAAATTTTCAATTATTTTGGAAAAAGTGTTTCCAAAAATGTTTCTCCTTTTCACTATTTTCCCCCCCCCAAGATGTTCTTTTGTGGAAAATAGCAGATCTACAAGCTCACAACGTATCGATTCACAACACGTTGTGCTTGTAGATCTGCTAATGCCTAGCAGTATAGGTTCAAAGTGTGGCCTAGCAGGCTTGTTTTCAATCATGGCTGGTTATCCTTATTCCTCTGGCAAAATCTGGCAACACTGCTGACAAGTTTTCTCAAAAACGTGCGTTTCTAGTGGTGCTAAAACCCCTAGAATGTATTTGATCTCTGAGCCCCATCTCAATATATTAGTTCCAGGGGCCCAGAGGAAGAAAGATTTGAGTTACAAATGTTCGCTTTAAAAATATATATTCAAAGATTTGCACAAATATAGCCAAAGTATAACATAATGGTTAAAGTAATTAAAATCCAAAGTTAAACTGAAGGAGACCAAGACCAGGGTCGAAACATCTATTATTTTGTGCTGCCTGTCATCATCAATGAATTTGGAGCTATCAAAAGTGAGTTGCGAGACCCCCGTTTCTGTTTCTGTCTTGACAGTTTAGGCTCAGCACCAAAACAACGGAGGATGTGCGTTATTCTTTCTTTAAAATCCAAAGTGACACAGAGACACTTTCCAGCAGGGACGTGCTGGCCATTGGGAAAAGCGGGACAACTCCCGAAAGGCCATTAGGAAAAAATTCTAAATTAAATGTCGGCCTTCGTTCCATTTTCGGGGCTGGGCGGCCCACAAAGTAAATCGTCACTGTTGGGCAGAAACCTTGTATCTCTTTCGCAAAGCAAAGCCCTGCTTCACCATACAAGGCCGTTGCACAAAGTAGTGAAAACAGCAGATCTACAAGCACACGTTGTGTGCTTGTGGATCGGCTGTTTTCACTAGTTTAAATCATTTTTAAAATGATAAATACAAAACAAACGGTTTTGGACATACAAGGTTTCCACCTGACAACGACGAAATATAACTCATGTACAGTAATTGGCCCACTGGCTTGTCACTTGTCATGATCTGAAACGGCAAATCTTTGAGTAGCAGCAGTGCTATAGAGAGATCTCTCTCTATAGCACGCAATTAGGGCCTCTCCAACAATTTTTCCCAGGCTGAATCAGGGGCCCAGCACGTCCCTGGATAAGCCTGGTGGTTTATACGCCGACGGCGTCGTCACACAATGGCGTTGCACAGCGAACATATATAAAGCCGATATAAAGGCTATTTTCGAGCTTGTATATCGGCTATTTTTGGAAGCGCGCTATGAAACATAAATTAGGCATGAGCAGAGGCCACAGGAGAGAACGCCCAGCGTGCAGAGCAGTGGGGGAAGAAGTATACTCAGATATTCCACGTTACGCTGAAAGTAGAAATACCGCAGTTTAGACATTTTCAGTCCTGCATTTGACGGTTAAAGTACAAGCAAGTATTGTGATCAAAATATACTTAAAGGACAACTTTGTTATTTTACGACAAGGGTTCATATTTTAGATTGTGATTAGAGAAAAGAAAAAGTGAGTGTTAAAATGTTTTTATTTGCTTCGTTCTATTGTTTTATCGTGTTTACTGTGCTAAAATGTGGGGCTTGCGTAATGCGTACGCATGAGAGCATGCATACAAGTGGCTAAATATGTATTTTTAGACACAATAAGCCAGCAGTTTCTTTATTGCTATTTACAATAACACTTCTAGCCCCCATAAGTCACAGCTCAAGCCACACCAAAGTACCGATGAGGGTGGATTCCCCATTCCGCCAATGCATTTCAATGGGAAGGGGGCGGTTTCATGCCAGTAGAGGATATTTGTGCGCCGCGCCGACCTTGCATTTATGCTGGAGCAGATAAATTCTTCGTGCAGATTCCATTTTTCCCCCTCTGTCTAATCGGGTTAGTTGAAGGCAGATACAGGGAGGGGTCTGGAATAGGGATTGGACGATATGACATTTCATATCACGATTATTGTGACAAAATAATTCGCGATTTACGATATTATCGCGATAATCAAGATCCATTAGCCTGGGGCGGAACATTTTGCCAAAAAATAGTAGATCTACAAGCTCACAACGCTGCGACGTGTTGTGAGCTTGTAGATCGGCTATTTTTTGGCAAAGACAATTGATAGAGAGTGAAAAAGAGACTGTATCAACTACGTATATTATTATTAATATATTATTAATAAGTACCTTTTACCAATTATAGAGGGTTTAAGTGGTACCGGATATGCAGCTCTGCAAATAAAAGGTGAATTGATCCCAGTGCATGACGGATGACGATATCACGATGAAATAAAACTCCACGATACGATTGTCGTGAGTGTTTTTTATCACGATAAACGATAACATTGTATATCGTCCCATCCCTAGTCTGGAAGTGACTGACTGGCTTTGGGACAGAATACACTCTCTGCGTTTTTCGTCAGCCGCACACAAAAAGAGTTTATCCGCTGGCGACCATACTATGGTGTGGCTTCAGCCAAACAGAGTATTTCTATATTGCAATATTGATACTTTTACTTAAAGGAGTAGTTCACCACTTTTCAACCTGTCTTCATATAATAGGTCCTCACTAATGTTCATGATAAAATATCACAATTTTTTTCTACTCAGTCCAAGTCTCCTAGGAGAGCTGTGGGAAGTTCAGAATCCATAGTCTTGTGACATCATCATTTTCCAAAAAAAAAAATTAATCAATATTTTTGAAAAAAACATTTAGATTTTTAATATCGCGAGAACAATGGCTTCCACTTTAAAATTGCAACTTTTCAGGAATAGAAAGCCTGCAGTTTCTATAAGCTGGATTGGTAATCGATGATGTCACAAGACTATGGGTTTCTGACCAGCCGACAGCCCTCCTCTGAGAAAAAAAGAAAAAAAAGAAAAGCTATTTTTGAGTGAGGACCAATTATATGAACATAGGTTGAAAAGTGGTGGAGTGCCCCTTTAAGTAAAACATTTGAGTACTTTTCCCACCACTGATTCTCAGCTCAGCTGTGGGCTCCTCAGGGGGCAGCGTCTCAAGCACTTAACCACTTAACCCTACAGCACACACATTTAGTTGACCGGAGTCCCCCTGGGCTCTATGCTAGGCCCCCTGCGTTATTCCCCCGACACTAGTGTTTCTCAACCGGGGTGGTACAGTACAGCCCACCCAGGGGGCGTACAGAGAAGTTCGGGTGCGCTGAGGTGCTCTAGATATATTGTTGATGTCGGGCAGAAACCTCTTCTCCATATTTTAACTTGTTTTTTCGTAAATTAATGCCTGCTTTACTTGATCATATATTACAGTGTCACACAAAAGTATGAAAAGTAGCAGATCTGCAAGCTCGAAAGGTGGCGCAAAGAGTTCCGTTTTGAGCTTGTAGATCTGCTGCTTTTTATATATTTTTATTTATTTAATTTAAAGGAGCTATAGTCAACTTTTTTATTGTAGGGCCGACACTTTGTTTACATCCTAGTCTATAGACTAATGTAAACAAAGAGTCGGTCTGACAATGGCAAAAATGAATATTTTATCATTATTTTACGCTTTTTGTGGTCATTTTTGAATAGAAACACATGTATGAAGCTTATTTTTTTTATAAAATATTTTCGAAACATTATTTTTATTTTAGCATCCGTTTTTCAAGAAAAAGTTGACTATAGCTCCTTTAAGTCAAATATTTTAGTACTTTTTCCACCCCTGCTCATCCATTGTGATCGTGAGGGCTCTGTGTGTCCGTGCGACACAGACAGCAGATGTGCTGTGCTCTGAGGCAGGCCTCCTCATTGCTGATACAGAGGAGGGCTACAGCTGACCTTCTCTGTGTCTCCAGTAAACTAATGCACACTGAAAAGGTCACGGGGGATTGGACTCATACCAATGATGTTTGTTTTAATTTGATTGACTGCCTGCATGCGAGCTGTAGTCACACACAAAAAAAAGCTAAAGTGTCACCCTATCCGCATTTATAAAGTGTAGTGCAAGGGTCTTCAACAGGGGGTCCTCAGAGTTACTGCAGGGGGTCCTCCAAATCTTTGTGTGATAGAAACTTCCACTTCAACCCTAGTGTTCAAATTCTGAGAACTTTAGCCAAAAATAGCAGATCTACAAGCTCACAACGCCTTGCGCTGCGAGGCGTTGTGAGCCAGCTGTTTTCGGCAAAGAGGTTTGGTGTTGAAGGGGAAAAGAGCAGGCTAAGAGGGAAAGGTCAAGTTTATTAAGTATTGACGGTTCAAGTGGTTAACTATCTGAAAACACAAATTGACATGAATCCAAAATACACTGATGCACAAACTGTCAAACAATGAAACTATTATGGAATGTATGAAAAGGTTATTGGCGTCCCTGCTTCATCTCTCTCTAAACTAAGGGGTCCTTGGACTGAAAACGTTGAAGACCCCTGTGTGTAGTTTCATTTCATCTTACGGTATTATGTCTACTTCAATAATAACACGTACACGTCACTTTATCCTCATATCTGATTCTGAAATGAAATTACATCAAAGTCTTATCCCTCTACCAGCTCTGTGGGCCTTGTGGCTATAGGCCTAGTGTCTGCCGGGAGGTCGGGGTTCAATCCCCAGCTCTTTGCTTAGCACTCAGCATCAAGGGTTGGATTGGGAGGCAAGTCCCTGCGACATAGCATCATGTCCAGGAGATGTACTTGTAGGAGGAAATAGGAGATGGACTGCTGACCTATGGGCCACACGGCTTGGGAACTGTGGGCTCCCAAGTCTACTTACTTACTTACTTACTTACTTACTTACTTACATACTTACTTGTTTTATCTCTGCTCAGATACTGTGGTGGTTACAGTTCCCGAGTCTGCAGCTAACAACAGCTGTGCACTGTAGGCTAACAGCAGGGCCATAAATATAGACATACTTACAGGCAGTGTGAGTTGAGCCAGAAGGCAAAGCTCTCTGTCTACCGAGCAATCTTCGTTCCTACTCTCACCTATGGTCATGAAGTCTGGGTTGTGACCGAAAGCATAAGAGCGCAGGTACAAGTGGCCGAAATGAGTTTTCTCCGACGGGTGGCTGGTATCTCCCTTAGAGATAGGGTGAGAAGTTCAGTCACCCGAGAGAGAGACTTGGAGTAGAAACGCTGCTCCTACGCTTGGAAAGGAGCCAGCTTAGGTGGTTTGGGCATCTAGTACGGATGCCTCCCAGCTCCGTCTCCCTATAGGAAGGTCCTCGATGCACGGGATTTTTATAATGGTTGGTATAATGGTTGGTAGTGTACGTTGTAACCTTTTGTACTGCTGCTACGCTGAAAAGGGCTGCCTCAAGAAAGAGATCTTGTGTCTCGATGCACCTTATATAAATAAAGGTCAAATAAATAGAAACAAACCCTAAAGAAGAACTTAAAAAAAGAACATTTACAGGAATCTCACGGTTTCAAACTCTCTTGAGCAAGTAGCGCACAAACTCGACCTCTCACAAAAATAAAATCACTTCCCCTCACAAGTACAGTCCTCGCCTCTAGAGGGTACATTTTAATATCCACTCGAGCGGTTTCACTACAACTCGCGGACACACCACCATGTCTCTCGTGCAGTTACTCAACCTCTCTTGAAAAGGTTCATTTAATCTCCTCTCCACCTTCTTGCACCATGCCTCTAAAAGGAGGAGACGACTGCATCTGTGCTCTTCAAAACAGAGAGACTTACACCTGATGTCTCTGCATGCTCTTGAGTGAACCAGGCTATCTTTTGTGGTAATTTATATTCAGGTACGGGCCTACTCCAGAGGGCCATGTTGAATGTCAATAACACATTAATGCATAGTCATGACAGAGGATGAGATTACAGGCTTTTAGTTTTTATTTGGTAAGGCCTTTGACAGATTTGTTGGTTTGGAATGGAGGTTTATAGGTATATAAGTCAATAATTGTGCTGCTATGCATGTAAATGCAAGGGCCTGCTAATCAAGGATCGTTTTACCACATCAATATACTGTACTTAAACCTCTGCAGTGGTAGAAGAAATACTCTGTTTTGTTTTGTTTTGTTTTACTTAAGTAAAAGTAGCAATACTACATTGTAGAAGTACAATGCATGTGGGCCTCACAATATGAATATGCATTTTTTATTTAATTACAATTCACCATTAACTCTATGAAATCAGGAATGGTGGTGTTGCTACATAGAAGCTCACCCTGTGACAGAATCACTATGAGAATGCTTTTAAACTGATATTCTGATCAAACCCAGTCAGTCATCATTGCGGCAGGCTGTCAATCAGTGAGTGCATCAATAACATCAGCAGCATATTGTCATCTATAATCAGGCACAGGAGCTCTTGAGCAGAGTGGAGTCAGAGTGTGCCAAGGCTGGTCTTTGGCTGAATGCCAAGAAAACTGAGGCGAAGAAAAATGAGGCGATTGCCTACAGAAAAGCAATCCCTAAGCACAACTATTGTATTGATAGTAGTAGATTGCTTTTTTTGTTCAGGTTGGCTGTTTCACATTGAGCATTGACAGTTTTTTGAAACTTTATGTATATTCTTCGTTCCCTTTCTTTGATGTACTGGTACCTTGCTCTTTACTGTACTGTGTTCTTTTTCATTATTTCCATACTTCTCTGTAACTGTGTAAATATCCTTATACTGCTGTGCTATCTCTGGGCGACTGATTAACAATGTCATAAACGATGATTAACACCTACATTAACTATGTAATGTAGGTGGAACAAAGCAGTGTCTGGAATTTACAGTGCAGATATCTTAGGACAACCAGTAAATGAGGCCAATTGGAGAAAATGTTCATTGATAAATCAACAACTAACATCAACAATTTCATAATTTCATCATGTCCATAACTTGAGCCACATCCCAGTGGGGGAAAAAGCATATTTTTCCTTCTCAAACTCTAAGGTATTTCCAAGAGATTGTGTTGAGCATAAATGTCCTCTGTGATCCTGTATACAGGATGAGGTGTATATGTTACAGTATGTTTGGGTAACTCAGGACGTTCATTGTAAGAGCGCTTGTTTTGTCGTTCACCACACACCAATCACCACCAGATGGCGACGACAGCCATTCACTAGTGAAGGCGCTGACGTTACTCGTTTGCGACTCTCTTTCTTTATTTACTAGCCTAGCTCGGCAGTGTTTAGCCATTAGCCATTAGCCATTAGCTCCATTGTAGTCACTTGGACAGGGCGTTTATCGTGGGCTTGCCCAGGCCTTACGGCCTGGGCATAAATATAACGATTGCATTCACCACGGCTTCGTAACTCGCGGCCACTCGCGCCTGCGGCGCTCGGGGGCGAAGAGCAGGACCAAGGTCCGCTGGCCTTCGCGCCGCTTGCAATGTCGTGGACAATCGAGCGGCTCCGCCTGGAGGACGTTGTTGTGGCGACCGCTTGTTCCGCCCCGTGCCGCACGGCGAGTGCTCCGTTTCTCGACCGTACTGTTTCTCTAACAAACCGTGACATATACACCTCAGAGATGAGTGGTAGGGCATCACCTTATTATCCCCCTTGGGATAATAAAGGTATAATCCATCTATCTATAGCAGGGTTCCCCAATAGGCGGCCGGCGGGCCATTTGCGGCCCGCGGGGGGCTACTGTCAGGCCCCCACCAACCCCAGTAATAATGGTGGTATAAGAGCAGCAACAACACTAGTATATCGTCGTTGTCAAGTGGAAACCTCGTATCTCCAAATTTGTACGTTCTTTCGCAAAGTAAAGCCCTGCTTCATCATGCAAGGCCGTCGCACAAAAGTAGTGAAAACAGCAGATCTACAAGCACACAACGCCTCGCGGTGCGAGGCGTTGTGTGCTTGTAGATCAGCTGTTTTCACTAGTTTAAATCATTTTTAAAATGATAAATGCAAAACGAACAGTTTTGGACATACAAGATTTTCACCCGACAACAACGATATCTGAACTGTCACTGGAGTAGCGGGAACGCCACCGTCGCCCCCTGCAATGTTGTGGCCCTCGGCTTGGTACCCTAGACATAATTCAGCCCTTGGGGAAAACTAATTGGGGAACCCTGATCTACAGTATCATCCTATCAGAGCATCCACCTCTCACAACAACAGGAGGCAATGGCAAGGTCAAGGACTTCAAGTATTTTATTTTACATACCTATCTTAGTCCACGGGAGAACTTCAGTTTCAGCTTCACCCAGCTGAGTGCTGCCCACGGAGTGGGGAGCAGTTAGGGGTTAGGTGTCTTGCTCAGGGACACTTCCACACATTGCTGACTGTACGGATTTAACACTGACCGAGCTGGAATCGTACCTGTGAGCTCCGTCCTAGGCGGGCTCACTAACCAGGGACGTGCTGGCCATTGGGAAAAGCGGGACAACTCCGGAACGGCCGGTTCATTCCCGGCCGGCCCAGGCCGGCCATTAGGAAAAAAATACAAATAAAATGTCGGCCTTTGTTCCATTTCGGGGGCTGGGCGGCCAACCAAGTAAATCGTCACTGTCGGGCAGAAACCTCGTATCTCCAAGTTTCAAATGTATAATTTTTTTCGCAAAGCAAAGCACTGCTTCATCATACAAGGCCGTTGCACAAAAGTAGTGAAAACAGCAGATCTACAAGCACACAACGCCTCGCGATTGAGGCGTTGTGTGCTTGTAAATCGGCTGTTTTCACTAGTTTAAAATCATTTTTAAAATGGTTTTGGACATACAAGGTTTCCACCCGACAATGACGAAATATAACTCCTGTAATTGGCCCACTGGCTTGTCACTTGTCATGATCTGAAATGGCAACATGGCAAATCTTTGAATAGCAGCAGCGCGAGATCTCTCTCTATAGCGTGCAATGAGGGCCTCTACAACTCTTTTTCCCGGGCTGAATCAGGGGCCCAGCATGTCCCTGTCACTAACTAACCATTCAGCTATGGCCGCCCCTAAAGTACCTGGGCTCACAAAGTGAGGAGGGAACTTGCATGGAGGGCCCTGAATGAAATAGCCAGTGTACGGAACTCCAGCCTCCCCAGACAAATATGCAACGGTAGAGTCTGTTCTCCATATCATGGCAGTTAATGCTGGAACCAAACCCAACCCTGCAGAAGTCTCTAGACGGGTGCGACCAACAAGAATGAGGTGAGCGATAAAATAGCAGCCAGGAGAATGAGACTAGTAGGACAAGCTGTCAAAGGCACCAAGAGCTGCCAGCCAACAAATTGGTGGACACCGGTCACGAGGACATCCCACACTAACATTCGTGGATGTTCTCAAAAAAGACACAGGAGCGCAAAGCACCAACGAGCTGGCCAGATATAATGGAGGACGACCTAGAGAGAGAGGCCTACATTGCACTGCTATAGTTATTGTATGTGTATATAAACAGTGGTGGAAAAAGTACTCACTTTTTTTACTTACTTAAAACACAATACTGCAATGTAGAAATATTCTGTTACAAGTGAAAGTCCGGAATTAAAACAATTACTTTAACTTTATTAAAAGTACAAAAGTATTGGTATCAAAATGTACTTAAATTACCAAAAGTAGAATGTACTCATCATGTCCCAATGTCCCATTTCACAAGTTTTCGAATGAATAAAATAGCACACATGCATTCAAACAAACAAAAAGGGAATCAGGTGGATCTCTGGATCCACATGGCTCCAATGTGGATCTTATAGACCAGCCTGTGACGTCATCCGTCATCGTTGCTTCTTTCGAGGGATGTTTGCCCGTAATGCCATTAGGCCCCAGATTAGATTAGTTCACGCGGTTATAATTAATGTGGCAAGCAGGGACGGTTAAAATGTTAGGCTGGAGATCAGAGAGACAAAGGTGTTCCGTCGAGACAATGAGGTTCAGTTCTGCTCCCAATTAACCCCTCATCCGCTCTGCACGCATGCATGCGTTATGTAATACGCCTCCGTCTCTGCTCAGCTCGAGGAACACAACACAACACAACACGCCGCAGTTCTGCATTTATTGTGCTTTTAGGTTTTATTACAGCTTCCTCTGCAAGGGAAAAAGAGTCGAGAACTCATTTGCATTTGTTTATAGCCTTGTTTTGCTCTGTTGTTGTTTGGGAAACTGGGGGGAAAGAGACTGTCAGGCTGTGATTTTCATTTTGTGGATAAACTATACCGCTTGCACCTCTGGCAGTGATAGAATAGAAATAAATGACTTTAGACGTGGTGGTCAACATGTCAAAAAAACATGCCTTGGCCTCTGGTTGGGAGAACAAAACAAAAAAAGCAACTACTGGACAGTCCAACGGCAATTCATTAATCAATTAATTCAACCTTCATTAATGATGAGAGACAGGGAGATGCCTAATACTGAATAAATGCTCTATAGCTGTGTTTCTCAACCTTATTTGGGCCAGTGGCCAATATCCAGGTCCCTTCAGTCTCCTGTCATCATCAATATGATATTATTATATTTATAGTCGTGCTTTAAGACACTTTATGTATATATATTATTCGTTCCCTTTCCTGTTGTACCTTGCTCTTACTGTACTTACTGTACTCTGTTCTTGTTTTTTCTTTTTATCTTTTTCATACTTCTCTGTAACTTTGTAAATAACCTTATACTGCTGTGCTGCCTCTGGGCAACACATTTTCCCCCTTGGGATAATAAAGGTATCTATCTATCTATCTATCTATCTATCTATCTATCTATCTATCTATGGTCTCATGGTGTAACCACATGATGTAACCAATCAGACCCATTTGGTCTCAATGTAGTTTTTACTGCTTAAATAAAGGTTATTTAGTAGTATCATTTATATAGATGATATCATCTGCCTAAATTATATAACCACAGTCTTAAACGGAGAGAATGCCTGCCTTCTTGCCTACTCTCCGTCTATAGAGAAAATCAATCACATCGCCTCAAGAGTTGATATGCAAATAATAACGGTTCTCCCTTATTTTTAGGCTACTATCACTCCAGAGATTAGTGTAACATATTGTTCTTCCGTGTCTGCACTTACAACTTAAACACCCACAAGAAACTATGCTCAACAAAAATGTCTATGAGTGTTTAAACCGAATGCTACATCTTAACTGCAAACACTCGAGGCGAGGCCTCTAAAGAATTGCAAGAGGTTGTGTCATCTGAAAAAGCTTGTAGGAAAATATAAGGCGAGGAAAAAAACAAATCAGACGTTTTTTAGTTTTTTTTTTTTTTGCTTTTGCCATGGTAATGTTAAATGTAGATTGTGTTAACCCTGAGGGATTTAAAACCAAAGAATGTTAAAACCACAAAATGTTAGTTGGCTGTCGGACGCTTGGCTGTTTGTCTGATTGTGGAATTATCCGGTGCGTTGGTTGAAGGATTATGGTGGCGACGCTTCAAACAAAACCCTTTCCCGCGTCTTCTAAGGAAGCGACGGCCATAACAGAAACAGCTGTTAGTCATTTTTCTCTGTATGGTCAATGAACCGGCAGTGAAAGCAGCTGCTCAGGAGGATTCCACTTATTACACACATCTGTTACCGAGTTACACCAGCCAACACACACTCAGAGGCGTCATTTGGGTACGTCAAGGTACTTTAATGGAGATACTTTAATGGAGATACTTTAATGGTTTCCTGTGGAAATAAGCTTAGTCTTTTCATGGATCTCCTTTTAGTAGACCTTGTACCAGTGAACTGTACCGTCATGAAACTGTACCTTTTCCTATGCAAACTTCTAATAAAGTCTTCAATCAATCAATCAATCAAGGTTTGGCAGCTGCCATACCTTGGCTACAGGGGACAAAAATTACATGTACGTCTTAAAATAAATTAATCATGACTGTTGCTAAGGAATGGCAACATGATTGGTGTCTTGCACACGTGCCTTTGCGCGTGTGCAAGACACCAGTCATGTTGCCATACCTTAGCTTTTGCTGAACTGACGCCACTGCACACACACTTACCTTCTGATGAGGGGGTGGCAATGATGTGTTGGCTCTAGTGTTGGAGAGTGAATTTCATGCTGTAGGCCTACGGACCGCTTGAAATGGGAGTTTTATAGCGGTAGGGTAGGGGCTCGGGAGATAACATTATATCAGAATCCGAATAGAACAACAAAAAAGAAGGGCTTCAGGGATCAGTGGCTCTAATAGACAGGTGCTATTTGGTGATTGATTTGTTATGATGATAGGTCATAACTTGATGCCCTTAGGAAATAAATCCTTATATTTGGTCATAACTTGTTGCCTTGCTCAGAAAATAAATCCTTATTTTATTTAAAAGTTTCACTAAAGACGGAGTGCCGTGGAATTCCTTTCTTTGCAAGTCCACACCATTTTGGAGCTAAGCAGTACTTCTTTGAAAAACCTTCTTTTTGTTCATAGAACACATTTTCACATCACTGGTTTACAGATGCAGAAGCAGGGGATTAAAAAAAATTGTGTCGGTTAAACCCAAAATGCATTCAGAGATGTTCCTAAAAGGAGTCACTAATGAGTTTTAACTGTATAAATCCGTGTCCAGACACTAACAACAAATAACCAGATATGATCATGATTAAAACATGATTATGTGTTTAATTTCAGAGCATAGAGTGTGGACAAGTTCTCTGGATCTAGACCACGGCAAACCAAATGGTTTATTTTCATGGAGCTTGTGTGTGTGTTTCTAATGTGTGCTGCTAATTGTTTGAAAATAGTAATTGCTATTGATGAAGCTGGCGAACAATGCGGTGCGGGTCGCTGCAGCACGGTCTTCTGGGCAACAGGTCAGTGGAGACAAGGAGGAAACACTAATGAATGTGAACGCATTACCATGTCACTGTCGGGCAGAAATCTCCAAGTTTCAAATTTGTACCTTTTTTCGCAAAGTAAAGCACTGCTTCATCACACAAGTCCATCGCACAAAAGTAGTGAAAACAGCTGATCTACAAGCACACAACGCCTCGCACCGTAGATCGGCTGTTTTCACGAGTTTAAAATCATTTAAAAAAATGATGAATACAAAAACAAACGGTTTTGGATATACAAGGTTTCCACCTGACAATGACGATATCAAACTAGAAGATCTAACAGTTTTGGTGTCGGTTAGAGAAACCTTGTAACCTATGTCTAAAACCGTTACTTTTAAGGAAGTACACCTAGGCCCCTTTTAATTTACAGAAAAGGCTAAACAAAAATGGAGATAGAAGGTTTCTTCCCAACAGCGACATCAGTTTACCAGTACAGTAACTCACTACAGAAAAATTAGTTCTATATTTTTTGACTTCAGCTTAAGGGCATGGATAAATATTTAAATATGTGTTACCTTGCACAATTGGTTTGTATGCACATAAAGTAGTGCATTTAAGCACAGCTTTGCAAGCAGAATATGGAATTTACAGAAGGCAAACTTTAAATTAGTTGCACATCAATAGTGTAGTGGTGAGTTAAGAATGCACATCTCAGCTTGAAGTTTCTGTCTTCTTAAAAAGTATATAAACTCCAACAGTTTAGAAAGAAGATGTGTTTACTGTGTTGTTGTTGTATTGTACTGTAGTAGTCCACTGCAAAGACCAAAGTGTTGGTTTAATTAATCTCAAAAGCCCTATTTTAAAGGTGATACACCATGAAATTTCACTTTTCCTATTTTAAAACCTTTTTTGGGGGTCCCAGAGTCAACTCAAAGAAAGGGTCAAACTCGTTCTTCTGCTATACCACAAAAATGTGGAATGCCTTACCGAAGGCCATAAAGGAGTGTGGATCACTAGCATCCTTTAAAATTGCCCTGAAAAACCACTTACAGGCAGCAGCCGTTCGCAACTGGTAAAAACCTAGCCCAACCCTCCCCTCCCCTGCCCCTTCCTTGTATATACTTACTGTTTGTTTAGACTTACTGTTTTCTTTTTTTTTTTCCTTTTCTTTATATCTACTGCATAGTACTGTGTTCTATTTGTCTGTCATTCAATGTTATATGAGATACTTAAATGGTTTCCTGTTGAAATAAGCTTAGTCTTTTCATGGATCTCCTTTTAGTAGACCTTGTACCAGTGAACTGTACCGTCATGAATCTGTACATTTTCCTATGCAAACTTCTAATAAAGCCTTCAATCAATCAATCAAACCCACTAGCACCTTCTATCCTCACAAAGTCCCATTTCTGACCGTTGAGTCTTTCTCTGGTTTTGGGAAGGCGGAGGTTAAAAGCATCCCACGGGTTCTCAAAACAGGCTGTCCAGATTTGCTGCCGTCGATGACGTCATCGACGGCCTTTTTTTTTGGGGGGGGGGGGGGGGGCAGTTCAGGCTAAAGGTGGTACTGCAGCTGAAAATGCTCTGAGAGCCATTCAAAAATGAGAGAGGCTCTCTATTCAGGAGTGGTAATTTAGCCTCAAACCTTTTGAAAAACGTTTTTGGGACATAACATAAACAATATGACATAAATACTTTTTAAATGCATGGTGTATCACCTTTAAACGCCATTGTATGATGGTGTCGCACTGCGAAAATAGCCAATCGTGAGGAGTTGTGAGCTTGTAGATCTGCAATTTTTGAAAGATATTTTTCAGAAAAAGTCACCCAACATGCCCCCCAAAAAATAGGAATGCCAGGTTGAAAGTGATTAAAGTGTAACAATCAAGCGTGTCTGCCCATGCACCCATCACTTTGGCGTGCCTGCCTGAAATGTCAAACCTGGCGCCGCTGCTGGTAGAAATGTCAAGAGTTTCCTTTATTGCACCCATCAGCATAGCGTAGATGTTGGTTCTCAGCAGCGCTGAGTGGATGACACAGTATCTGCGTCTCATTTCAGAGGGTCCACCCTTCAAAGTGTGTTCCCTGCTGGCCTATATAGCAGTGCTTTTCAACCTTTTTCATGTCAAGGTCCATTATGTATTCGGCATTTGAGCCGCGGACCACCAATTGATGAGATTTAGACTCTCAGGCCTTAAGACTAAGAATATGTTGTTGTCGTTGGATAAGATTTTGTCCACAATTCCATGCTGTATAGATTTGGAACCATAGGAGAGATAACAGGCAAACGTTGAGCAAAATAACAATTTGTCTATCCACCTGTTTCCGCAAGAATTTACTGTAGCATTATCTGTGTGACACTTCCGGTTAACAGCAGACATACAAGCTCACGCCGCGTCGCAGATGCAACCGTTGTGAGCTTGTAGATCACACTCGGCTCCTCGGCTCACACTCGTACACCTTGCACGATGCACGATGGGATGTTGGAAAGTTGTGGATACATTCTCTAATTGTGTAGACCAGGGGTTTTCAAAGTGGGTGACGGGGCACCCTGGGGTGCCGCGGCGGCAGCCCAGGGGTGCTGTGAGATAATTTGATAATATTTGAAATTTATTTGGACTTTTAAAAATATATTTAGTATCATTTTAAACTTGAAGTACAAAGTTATTTTCAGTCAGTTCTAACCAAAATGGCTATTATCTTGCTTTCCTCGCAACATAATCGCTAAAATATGCTATAAGGTGCTGGGAGTGAAAATAGGAATTAGGAAAATTAGGAATATAATAATGTAGGGGTGCCTCGGATGAAAGAAATATTTATAGGGGTGCCCCGAGCCAAAAAGGTTTGGGAACCCCTGGTGTAGACTTCTTGTCAATTAAGTAATGCAGATATTTAACAATAATGTAACTCTTGAGAGCGTAAAATGTCCCATAAGGTACCATTTGGTTTCATTTTACACTCTCAAGAGTTAAAGATCTATAAGGGTCCATTTGGTTCTCCATCATTTAGCTGAGGACCACCTGGAACCCCCTCAAGGACCACTGGTGGTCCCCGGACCACTGGTTGAGAACCGCTGGCCTATAGGATCACCTTCCCACTGGGAATGCTCTCCTGCGTCTGACGCCTTTGGCCCCTCACTTTTACTACGGACGACCTCAAAGAGATTAAAATGAACAGTGAAATAGAAGCTTCCCGTACTGAGAGAGAGAGAGAGAGAGAGAGAGAGAGAGAGAGAGAGAGAGAGAGAGAGAGAGAGAGAGAGAGAGAGAGAGAGAGAGAGAGAGAGAGAGAGAGAGAGATAGATAGATAGATAGATAGATAGATAGATAGATAGATAGATAGATAGATAGATAGATAGATAGATAGATAGATAGATAGATAGATAGATAGATAGATAGATAGATAGATAGATAGATTTTTATTAAAGTGTTCTGCACCAAACAATGCCCAGCCCGCACAGGCTAACAAGACACTCACAAAATATACATTTACATACACCAAGCTACACCTCAAACAAAATACAAAAGAAAAACGTATTGATTGTCCACGCTGTGATTTACGGATACAATGTTCTCCAACGCAACTACCATGCCTTCTCTATGAATTTTGCTAAAACAAAAACTTCCTTATTGAACAACCAGCATAACATAGAACATTCAGACATCCAAAACAAATCTGGATTTTTGTCTTGCATTCTTTCAAATAAATCATTTCTTAAAGGTGATACACCATGAAATTTTACTTTTCCTATTTTAAAACCTTTTTTTGGGGGTCCCACTAGAACCTTCTATCCTCACAAAGTCCCATTTCTGACCGTTGAGTCTTTCTCTGGTTTTGGGAAGGCGGAGGTTAAAAGCATCCCACGGGTTCTCAAAACAGGCTGTCCAGATTTGCTGCCGTCGCTGACGTCAGCGACGGCCGTTTTTGAAGAAAAAGGGTTGGGTTTCATAGCTTTTGCTACTTGATGTGTTTTTATAACTGATGCTTTGTTTTTAATTTCTTTAATCATGTCATTTTAACCATGCACATGAAAACTTGATAATAGTCCTCCTACCTGCTGTCATTTGTTCAATATGTTGGATATGTTTTCCACCTGCACAAGAAGCATTTTTGCCTTCCATCCATTGATCACTAGAGGTTCGAGAGTTCTACAATTTTGAGGTAATTTTACTTTACATGAGAATTTCTATTTTTCAATAATGTCTACTTACTCCACTACATCTCAGAGGCAAATATTGAACTTTTTACTCGACTTGACAGCTTTAGTGTTGTGTTTTGTGTATACATGTGTTAAACCACGTAAGCCATATTTAATATGTTGGCTATTCAAATGGCTTTTGGTACTTTTACTCAAGCAAAAACAGAGTATATTCCTACTTTGTGGTATTGCTGTGTCTGTCGGGAGGAAACCTCATTATGTCCAAATCTGTTACTTTTCAGGATTCAAATTCAAACGTGTCAAAAGTAGTTGATCTACAAGCTCAAAACGCCTCGCTTCACGCCACGCTTTGAGCTTGTGGGTCTGCTACTTGTGATGCTTTTGTGTGACGCTGTACTATGATCAAGTAGGACAGGGGTCTTCAAAAGGGGGTCTGGGGGTCCTCAGAGTTACTTCAGGGGGCCCTCCAAATCTTTGTGTGATAGAAACCTTTTTCTTTTTTATATTAACCACTTGAATCGCGTCCATATTTGGAGAACTTTGGCCAAAAATAGCAGATCTACAAGCTCTGCCAGGCGTTGTGAGCTTATAGATCGGCTATTTTCGGCAAAGACGTTTGGTGTAGAGGGGAAGAGCAGACTAAGTACAGAGTGAAATGTCAAGTTATGTATTGACGATTCAAGTGGTTAAATATGTAGCTGAAAACACAAATTGACATGAATCCAAAATACACTGATGATTGTGCTGTCAAACAATGAAACTATAAGGAATCTACGGAAGGTTGTGGGGGTCCCTGCTTCATCTCTCTCTCAACTAAGGGGTCCTTGGCCTGAAAACGTTGAAGACCACTGAAGTAGGGCATTCATTTATGAAGAAAAAATCAAACCTCGGTTCGAAGTGGAGCGGTGAATCTGAGCAGCTTGCTAAATGCCTAAACTGTAAACTGTAAACTGTGCCTGTGAGTGAGTGGTGAGTGTGCCTGGCCTGCACAAAACAGCGCCCCTCCTTTAACTAGTGTGTTGTGTGTGGCCACTCAAGGTATTGCCAGGCTACGGACACGGCCAGCCAGCCACCCAGCCAGCCAGCCACCCAGCCAGCCACCCAGCCACATACCCACGGACATACCTGTCTATTGGGAGCGCTTTCACCGCTCCAAAAAACCCCACAAAGTGTTAGAATATTGGAGATGAGAGGTTTCTGCCCGACAGTGACGATATCCTTCTCCCCCCACTACACTGCTTGTGGGTGATTTCTGTTCTCTCTCTCTCTCGGCATGCATCAGAACTCCATGGATGAGTTGCCTCAGGGCTGTCAAGTGGGCCTTTCTGGATGGGGATCTGTTGCAACAGTGACGACAGCACGGTGCTTCAATTATTCTACAGAAAGCCCAGGTGCTTCATATTTTACCCTTCCATTGTCATGCAGTGCACTGCATGAGTCACCGCAAACACTGCTAGCATATCCGGCCAGGGGCGTCACAGGTGGAGGGGCCCTAGTAACTTTAGCTATTGAAAAATAGCAGATATACAAGCTCACAGCGCGGCACCGAGTGCCGCGCTGCGAGCTTGTAGATCTGCTATTTTTGAAAAGTTGTGAAAATGTGTCCCTGGAACTAAATTTTTTGAAAAGTTGTGAAAATGTGTCCCTGGAACTAAATATTTTGAGATGGGGGTCCGTGACCAAATACATATCATCTTGGGGGTCCTTGACATGAAAAGGTTTGAGCACCACTGACGTGGAAACATAGGTTTCTTGCACACATTTTCACATTCTTTCAAAAATAGCAGATCTACAAGCTCGCAGCGCGGCACTCGGTGCCGCGCTGTGAGCTTGTATATCTGCTATTTTTCAATAGTTAACATTCATGGGGGGCCCACAGTGAATCCTTGTACCCAGGGCCCAGAATTTGGTGTGACGCCCCTGTATCCGGCTCTACCGGGAGGGAGCAGCGTGCTTCTCAAACTTCTTCTCATATCGTGGACGCATTAATATGTATTCTTCTTTTTTTTGCCACAGACCGAAAACCCATATCTGAGAATACTGTATGTTGTGCCAGGAACACCATACAAGATTTGTGTTCAAATGTTTCAAAAGTACTTAACATTTTAGGGGGCTGTGGAAGTATAGCGGAGGTAAGTTCACGACACGCACAGGTGGAAAAAGTACTCACATTTTGTACTTAAGTAAAAGTATCAATACTGCACTGTCGATGCACTCCATTACAAGTAAATGTCCAGAATTCAAAATGTACTTGAGTAAAAGTATGAAAGTGTTCAAAATACAACAAAATGTACTTAAAGTACCAAAAGTACAAATAGCCTAGGTATAAAATAGGGCTAAATAGGGCTTGTTTTTTTATAATATAATCATTTATATCTGCAAAGTAACTAGTAACTAAAGTTTTCAAATAAATGTAGAAGTACAATATTAGGATCCCAGATGTAGTGGAGTAGAAGTAAAAGTAATGAAAACTGGAAAAACTCAAATAAAGTACAAATACCTCAAAACTGTACTTAAGTACAGTACTTAAGTAAATGTACTTAGTTTTACTTTACACTACTGACGACACGTCACTATGCGACCTGTTGTGAGCTATTTGTATATAATGCTAGTGATTAAATTGATTTTGATTCGACTGCTGTATATCAACACATTTTGCCGAGAACCCCCAGGAACCCCCCCACCCCCTCAACGACCCCTTCGGGTTCGTGGGCAATTATTTGAATCGCTTTTAAAAAATATTTTCAAAATAAAACTAAAATATTAAGTTTTAACTCTAATGGCATGCCCAAACACTTTCAACAACGCCTGGTTCAAAGTGGTTACCGGTAATTGCATTTCGACCATATTGTATGTTAACGCAAAGGCTATTCGTCTTGTAAAAGGCTCACACAATGAGACAAAACAATACCAAATGTCATGATCGGCACTGGCCCCAACTATCTCTCCCTGACGAATATCAAAGGCTGCCGGTAGCCGCAGACAGGGGTGTCGCACCAAAGTCTGGGCCCTGGGTACAAGGATTCACTTCAATTATTTTGTGCTTTAGCTATTGAAAAATAGCAGATGTACAAGCTCACAGTGTAGCACCGAGTGCCTCGGTGCGAGCTTATTTGCTATTTTTGAAAAATTGTCTTTGAATATTTCAAAAGGTTTTTTGAAAATGTTGTCAGTGGTGCTCAAACCTTTTCAGTGTGAAGGACCCCCAAAATGATATGTATTTGGCCAAGGACCCCCATCTCAAAATATTTAGTTCCTGAGAACCCCAGAAGCAAAATTTGTGTCACAAATGTTCGCTTAAAAAATACATACAGTATATTCAAAGATTTGCACATATTTTCACGACTTTTCAAAAATAGCGGATCTACAAATCTCGCTGCGCGGCACTCGGTGCCGCGCTGCGAGCTTGTAGATTCGCTATTTCTCAATAGCTAAAGTATAAAATAATCAAGGCCCCTCCACCTTGGGCCCTAGTAACTCAGTCCCACTCCCCCCCCCCCCCCCCCTCTTGTGACGCTCCTGGCCGCAGACAAAAGGTAAACAGTTCATCAGGAGCTGGTGCCTTGCCATTGTTCGTGCTCAGAGACGCCACAGCCGGCTCATCGCGCGGCGAGTACGCGGCAGGAATATCAATGCTGGCAAACAAAAGAAGCCGATGCAAGAGCCCTACAGAGTCATTTCATGGACATCAGTCATATCGAGCTTAAACAGGCCAGAGGATGGGCGTGATGAAAGCCAGGAAAGTAAACAGGCAATACGGCGCCAAGAGGGCACGATATGAAGGCAAATATATAAGAGTGGAAAGGAGCCCTTGCAAACCATTTATTGTTCATCCATGCAGCAGATGCTTACTTATTGATGGTTGCAGCCACCACAATACCAAATAATGGGTTGTGTTGGTAGAATTGAGTACTATTGCTGTGTTGACATATGTACACTTTTGTTTGGCACTGCCTTGTTAAGTTGCGCTTTGAGTACTGCAATTTGTGTGTGACATGACACTTATGAGCGTCGAATGTTTCTTGGACACTTTATGTACAGTATATTCTTTTTTGTGACAGCTTTTTGACACTATGTTTATATTCTTCTTTTTATTGTGCCTTTCTTTTTTGACTGTACACAACAGTACTCTTATTCTTTTTCTTACTTCTTTGTAACTTGTAACCTTAAACTGCTGTGCTGCCTCTGGGCAACTGATCTTCCCCCATGGGATAATAAAGGTATCTATCTATCTATCTATCTATCTATCTATCTATCTATCTATCTCCAACCTGTTAGAATAACACGTATTATCATTTAGATACTTTACCTATGCTGCAATTATTTATTCTGGGATCGCAATGGAATTAAGTCTATCCTGATAATTCTATGCACCTTGGTGAATTGTAGCTTGAATTCATCAAATTAATCAAATCAAATCAAATCAAATGCCTTTCATCCGACACTCTTACTACAACATGTCTGTCACCTGACACTTGTCACTACTCAAAGTTGAGCTGCTAGTGGAGTAGTGAGCCGCCCATTCCATCCACAGTGACACTCGTTGGTTCTCCATATAACTCTTTGCTGTCTTGACTCTCACATGAGAGAGTGAGTTGAGAGTGTGTGAGAGAGCGAGGATCACATGTGTGGGAGGGCATTCATTCTGTACATAAAAAAACATGTTAATTATGTATTTATTGAAGTGTGCTGACAACACTGACAATCTAACTTATTTATGTATGAAAACTGAGTCAGGTGTAGGGCTCGATAAGCATTATGCAGTCCCATCCTAATTTACAGTACACTTTAGGGCAGAATAAGACATAATAAAGCCATAATAAGAAATAATGTGTTGGTAATTAGAACTAATATGTTTTATTAGACAGAAACAAAGACAGAATTCAAGTATACATTCTCTGGCACCGGCACCTGCCGCGGAACTGCCCCGGCAGGCACCGCCGCACGACCGGCAGTTCGCCTGGCAGTCACACTGCATCGCTGGCGATAGGACCGGCAGTTCGACCGGCAGTCCTGGCAGTAGGACCGGCGGCGGCCGCACGGTCCGGTAGGTCCCGTCGTGGTAAACTGCCGGTCCGTGCGGTGGTGGCTATACTGTTCCGTGCAAGTTATGTGCGCGCTTTGAAAACAAAGTTTGAGAATCAGTGGGTTAACCCAAAGGGAAAAGAGATGGACTATTACGTTTGTTCTGAACAATTAGCAATAATACTTCAGGGAAATCAAAGCACCACCTCACTGTCAATAAAGTATGTTTGGGTATTTGTCTTCAAAATTACTGAGGGGAGAACAGAGTTTATCTGCTGTCAATGTCATTTGTTCATATGCTGCCTTTCTAGAAACATCTATGTCCAATAAAACTCAGACCAATTTCTGTTGAACAAAGTTCATCCGCTATTGTTTTTCCCTTTTCTTCTCTCTTAGCCCCACTAGCAGCAGGGCTCCAAGCCAAGCATGGCTGTATAGTTTGGTCAATCAGCCGGTTCATCCGCACATACGTTTAGTCCCGAACAACATACCTGAAAATAAAAATAAAAACTGACAGATTGCCATTCTTCTGTGCATCTTAATGAACCCCAGAGGATGATCACGACTGAATTCGGTAAGGCTACGTGGCCTTCCCTTTAGCGCCACTATTTGGCCAAACATTTTCACTTATGCAGATTGTACTCAAAACACATCAACAAATATTTAATGGAAATATTTGCTGGATTGCCATGACATACAGTATGCTGTGTGCAATCATTCTTCCCAGAGGATGATACAGATTTGGGCCTTGTAGTGACACCCTTAGGACAACAGTTTTACACACATCATATCTCAACATCTATTGGGCAGATAAACATGAAACTTTCAGTGCTCAGTGAGGATGAAACCTACTAATTTTGGTGACCCATAGACTTTCGTCTATAGACCGATTTCTCAGAGTGGAAACCATAACTGCTTTGTCAAGCGGCACCTATAGTACAGTATGGCTGTGTGCCGACACCGCAGCTACACGGCAGCGCTCTGGAAAAAGGTCTATATCACCACGCTTTTCTATGGTACTTGCATGCAAGACAAAATATATTTCTCAGATTTGAATGGCTGGATTACCATATAAGTTGCGTTGGGGGAAGAACTACAACCTTTCCTCTCGCAGTTTGAGCCCTGATTTTGGTTGGCCAACATGGATGCAGCACGGTTTGTTTTTTCGTGGCTTTTAGTGTCCTGTTTTCACAAAGCCAGAAAGCCATTTAGACAGCAACTGTATTATTTTGAGGGCCTTACTTTGACTCGCGGTCGGAGACCCAGATATACAGAACTCGTTAGGCCTACAGCTACTCTCCCCACAAATATGAGTTGAAATTGAACTGTCAGCTAGGTCCTCGCATGCACTGTGACAGCAGTATATTACATGCTGGTGACCTGCAGTAAATTATGTATGGGGTTCATGCTACTCCTGAAGTGAAAGTATATACAGTATATCTACTGCATAAAGGATTTTTTTCTTATTTGTAGTTTATTGTGTATGTCCTGCTGTGTCACTGTTCGCTCGCCTGTGCGTTCATGCATGTAGCTCAACATTTCACACTTTTGTGTGAGTGCCTGCTGTGTTTAAGCACAGAACGCACACCTGCGCTTTCATAGCAGGTAGTGAACGACCTACCGATTTCCCCACAGCTGCTGACTAAACTTCATAACAAAGGCCTTTTCTGCCACAGAAAAGAGAGGAAGCTAGGCCTCGTTATAGTAACGACATGCAGCCCTCCCCCAAAAATAGATTTGTCCCCTAGATTTAGACTAGATTTAGGCTAGTTTGCTATCAGCATGTCTGCACGACGTCCTTCACCTCTTCTCCCACCAAAGGGGAGGCTCCGGCAATTATTGGGGAGGAAAATCTGTGGCAGATAATAGGATTTTCTCTTGCTCTTAAAAAGATAATTATGCTTCTCGAGGGACGTGCAGGTGGTGTAATATAGCTCCGTATCCTTCAGATGACAAGTACGTCATTTATGCCTTTTGATCCGAACCTGCCCTCGCTCTGCAAAGTGAAACTGGGAGTTCTAATGAAATATTCTTTTCATAGTATCCTTGAACGCAATAAGCCGCAGTTATAGAACCACCAGGTGTGGAAATTTCCATTTTTGTTTTACGGGAAAGCGGGGGGGAGGCTTTTAAAAGTCACATCTCGAGAGATTCAGCGTGGGGGAGATGCTAGTACCGTACCGAGAGTGAGTGAGAGGTGTAATTCTTGAACTGAGAAGCTTGTGGGTTTGTTCTGGCATATACCTGTCTTTATTATTTATTTATTTATTCAGCATGAGTTTCACGACGTGACATCTACGCCGGGGTGAGAATGTGTTTTTTTCTTGCCCGACTCGGAGCCTCAAGCAAAGCTGTTCACCCGCAGTGGGTATGGTGGTGGGGTAGTTTGTGGCATGTTTTAAAGTGTCGCATCAATGACAGGCAATGCGTTTACCAACGTGTTCTCTGCTGAGGTATTTTTGGTTTCCGTGATCCAACGATCCGTAATCATGGCTTGTTTTGTTTGTTTGCCACGAGGGGTTTTGGCATGTGATGTTTTTGACTGGGTTTTAGGTCAGGAGTTACAATTTAGGAGACACTCTTAATCCAGAGTGATAAGCAAGGACAGCACAAGGTAATAATAATATCCATCATGTGGATATTATGGGGGAAATCTTTCTTTTTTGAATGCATATCATTTCGACAACGGAGCGTCGGCAGGTATCGCTACTCACCCCACGGAGGTTAGGGTAAGGGTAAGCTTTGGTTGTCGAAAAGATGACTTGTAGAAATAGCGACATGATCCCGATATTATGTAGTGATAAGCGGAAGTGGGGATTGAACCCGGGGCTCCCTCTCGCCAGAGCAACGCACAAATCAGTTGGTCGGGGGAGTCCCGGGTTCAATCCCCGCTTCCGCGCATCACTACAAATTGGCGTTGTCGGCAGGGTGAGGAGCGTGATATCCTTGCGTGAGGGACATGAGGGACGTCGTGTGCAGCGGTCCGCGGTGTGAAGTGCAAGGACGTGCTACAAAGAACCAGCCATGAACAACAGCCCTGCCAATCAGGCTCAGCCCTATTGGCACGACGGTTTGTGTGTTGGTCTGGCGAGTTGGACCCCGGGTTCAATCCCCACTTCTGCGCATCACTACACATAGATAAAGTAGGATCATAGGTAAACCAAGAACCTATCATCAGTCTAACAGTAGAATAACCAAATAAATCTATAATCTATTTGCAACTATACATAGTATAGGCTGCCAGGTCAACACATCTGGCAACAGTCCACATAACATGCTATCTAAATTATAGATTATAGATTATATTTAAGCCTTTGCATAAGACTGTAAGGTCATTGGGGCAAGTGCTACGGGCTAAGGTGGAGTCTGAAGAGGTCAGTCTTCAGATGACGGCGGAAGATTGGGAGTGAGTCTGCTGTTCTAATTGCAATGGGGAGTTCATTCCACAGATCAAGTGATCAAGTAGGGCATTCATTTGTGAGAAATTAGGGGTCAGTGTCTTGCTCAAGGACGCCTCTTTGGCATTAACGCTGGGGGAGCCCAGGATCGAACTGGGAACTTTCCATTTCCCAAGCATCCGCTCAACCTCAATGGTTCTGTTCTGTTTGGTGTTTGGTTTTGGACTATTAATTTGTATTTCTGCATGTTTTTGGGAGGGTACCTACCCTAGGAGTCACGGAGGGAACATGCAAACCCCATACAGAAATGCCCTTTCACAAACCCAACCTAGGGTATGGGCGCTGATGACGCGGAGGAGAGAACACACCCCCAACGCCCACAGCGGGAATCGAACCCGGGACCTTCTAGCTGCGACAGTGCTACCGACTTGTGAGATTGTGTATCTCGACTATCTTCCTTATGCCGCTCAGTCTAGCTGCGTGTGGGGGGCGCGTCCCAGACTGTGGAAAAGTGACGTACGTGCATACTGTTGTAAATGGTAAATGGTGCATTTATACAGTATGTGTGTGTGTGTGTATATTGTGTGTGCTTCATCCATTAGGATGAAGGATCGGCAAGGTGAAGTTAACCTGTAATGCATTTTTAAACTAATTTATTTACTATTTGGTGCATTACTTTAGTTGTACGACCTCAAGAAAATTGAATTCCAGACACGACTGTGTCCAAAACGACTACGCTGCCACTTTCACTGAGCTCTTTCTTGATTTATTTTCAACCATGGTAAAACTAAGACCGATTTTTTTTCTTTTCTTTTGCTTTGTTTTGTTAGCAACAGGAACAACAGTGTCTCTTCAAATCTAAACAGGCAAATGGCTTTTAGGATGAGATTTATTAATGTGATTTGCATGAGAGATTTGTGTCTGTCTGTCGGCTTCCTTTAGCAGCTGTAGTCAGGGGCGTCACAAAGGGGGGGAGGGGGGGTTGGGCGGGGAGTGGGACTGAGTTACTAGGGCCCAAGGTGGAGGGGCCCTTAGCTATTGAAAAATAGCAGATCTATAAGCTCACAGCGTGGCACCGAGTGCCACGCTGGGAGCTTGTAGATCTGCTATTTTTTGAAAAGTCATGAAAATGTGTGCAAATCTTTGAAAATGTATATTTTTAAGCAAACATTTGTAACTCAAATTTTGCTTCTGGGAGGTCCCTGGAACTAAATATTTTGAGATGGGGGTCCGTGGCCAAATACATATCATTTTGGGGGTCCTTTACATGAAAAGGTTTGAGAACCACTGACATGGAAACATAGGTTTTTCAAAAAACCTTAGAAGGATTTAGAAGAGATTTATAGGATCAGGCCAAAAATGTTCACAATTGATCAAAAATAGCAGATCTACAAGCTCGCAGCGCGGCACCGAGTGCCACGCTGCGAGCTTGTATATCTGCTATTTTTCAATAGTTAAAGCACAAAACAACGCGTAATAATGCGTTCCCAGTCTAAATGAGTTAAACCCCCTCCTCCTATGAAGAACATTCATGGGGGGCCCCGCAGTGAATCCTTGTACCCGGCCGGGGCCCAGAATTTGGTGCGACGCCCCTGGCTGTGGTTGCAATGCAAAATGTAAAGCACTTTTCCCCTTTCATCTAGTTGAGATTTATGTCAGCCGCACAGCTTGCGATTGTTATCGCACAGCCAAAAACACACACAGATGTAAGCAAGCGTGCCCACACACCCCGAGGAGAGACGTACTGCATCATAGCTGGCGAACGTGCCTTAATTTAATTTAAAATGGGGAAACATGAAATGAATACTAGATAGAAATGTACGTACAGTGTTCCAGTATTAACGCCATTCTGGTAGACGTTTGATCAGTTAACAACCAGTAAGACGCCTAGGGGCGAAAAAGGGCGAGGTCGCGCCATGCCTTGGCCATCTGGCCAAAGGGATTTGGTGCCCCTGGCATCACAGGGATCTCCATAATATGGGCATGAAAGCGATGTGGTTCCCCTGGCATTAACAGAGATCTCCATATATGGCAATAAAAGGGTTTGGTTCCCCTGACATCACAGGGATCTCCATATATGGGCATAAAAGGGATTTGGTCCCCCTGGCATCACAGGGATCTCCATATATGGCAATAAAAGGGATTTGCTTCCCCTGACATCACAGTGATGTCAGAGCGTGAAAGCTATCAACAAAAAAGACGTTACCCGTCCAGACAGACAGATGCGGTCAAGATGTGACGGTTCTGATAGTAAACTGCGACCTACGGTCGCAAAAAATCATTAATTTGATACTAAAGGACCAGTTATTCACCCATTGTAAACCTATCTTCCGGTCCTCACTAATGCTCATTATTACACGGCTTGGTTGAATGCTCGATTCTGATTGGTCAATCGCTGACTTCAGCGGTGTGTTATTTCTGGATAATGACCGATGGGGTCTATATAACAGTCTAATGAGGGAGCGTGTCGATATTGCGACATAGCATCTGTTTGATGGTCCATTATTTCGACGCGGGTGAATGTTGACCTGGTGAAATGCTAACCGACGCGGGTGAGTATAGCTAACCTGCCAACCCTAACCCTAACCCTAACCTCTATGCCTAAACCTAACCCAAACCTCAGTAACCGTGACGCGGGTGAGTAGCTAACCTTCCGACGCTGGTTGCCGAAAGAATGACACATTGAAAGAGCCCTGTCTAATGAAAGACTCAGAACCTTGCATGAACACAGTGCCGCTGCTTGAATTTCATGCTGTATCCAAAATGAAGGCCATGCAAATAAACACACTGTATGTCATTTACAACTTCTCCCAAGAATGTTTTTGAGAACATTTGAAGTGAGGACTAGACGATGCCGCAAGCCAAAAATGGATTCTATTCAAGCTTGATTTCGGAGGCGACCACGTTGTGCTGGACGGACGGACTTTTCCGTGTCCTTGCTTAATAACCCAGAGCTGCAACAAAACAGCCTTGCAAGGAAAGCGCCATTATCTAATATTGCTTGCAATGCAGTGACCTTTTTTGAAGTCACATATCGGAGAAATTAAGTTTACAGTCGACCGAGGGACTGTTTCATGTGGCCCGCGGCAGTAGCTCCAAGGGCGAAAGAGAGAGATATCAGTTGTTAGATTTGTCGGTTTGCTTCGGGAGAGCCAGGGCAAGCTGCAAATTGGATGAGAGCACAGTTTACTTTAAAGGAATGAAGTGTAGAGAGTCATATATATGGGGGTATATACTGTACATTGAAGATAGAGTTTGGTAGCCTATTATTTTGGTTATGATCAGGAGGGCACAATAAGACTGCCGGTCTTATTCAACCGCATTGAATATTGGTATTGTTATTATGCAGCTGCAGCTAAACAGGTCATCTGTCCCCTGCGTACCCGCCATAGAAAAGAAAGTACACACCGCTATCTCTACACACACAGCAACGTGACGACCGTTAATATCACATCACACGGTGGTGCCGGGGCCGATATTAAGCCATTTAGGCCTAGAATTATTGAATGCTTTAACTATTGAAAAATAGCAGATATACAAGCTCTTGCGAGCTTGTAGATCTGCTATTTTTGAAAAATCATGAAAATTCCCTGATACAAAATATTTTGAGACGGAGTCGGCGGCCAAATACATATAATTCCAGGGGTCCTTGACATGAAAGAGATTGAGAACCACTGACGTAGAAACATGTGTTTTTCAAAAAGCCTTAGAAGGATTTAGAAGACACTTAAGCCCTTTGCACACAGGCGCGTTTATCCGCACGGATAAAACGGACAATTTCATTTAACAATGATTCTCTACGACCTCATGCACACCGGATCCGAATTAGCCGTGCGACGAGTGGCTGCGGCCGTGCGTTTTTTTCGCGATCGAACCCAGTTCGATTTGTGCGTCTTGTCGCATGCGGTAAAAAACTCATCACTCCTTTTATGACTCCTTTTGGGATCCGCAGCGCCGATTCCGCACAGCATTGCACACCAAATCCAATGCGTTTTATTCATACAGCAAACGGAAGAAACGCAACTGTCCTGTGTGCAAAGGGCTTTCGAATCGGGTCAAAATCGGGCCAACATTCAAATGTTCACGATTTTTCAAAAATAGAATACCTACAAGCTCGCTATTTTTTTTTTAAGTTAAAGCATAAAATAATAATACGCAATAATGCGTACCCGTTCTGCATGACTTAATGACATATTGTAATAGCCTACATACAAAAATTCATTTCGCCCCGGACCCTTTGCGTGAAACAGACCGTGGCAGAAGGAGAAGAATTGCCATCGATTTGAGCAGAGGGATGGGTTTTGCATGTCATCAAAGATGGGCTTGAGGCTAGCAGACTGGTGAATATCATGTTGCAGCGTGCCTGCCAGGGGCGTCACACCAAATTCTGGGCTCTGGGTACAAGGATTTACTGCGGGCCCCCCATGAATGTTAACTATTGAAAAATAGCAGATATACAAGCTCACAGCGCGGCACCGAGTGCCGCGCTGTGAGCTTGTAGATCTGCTATTTTTGAGAAATCGTGAAAATGTGTGCAAGAAACCTATGTCAAGGACCCCCAAGATGATATGTATTTGGCCACGGACCCCGATCTCAAAATATTTAGTTCCAGGGACCCCCCCCAGAAGCAAGATTTGAGTTACAAATGTTCACTTAAAAAATACATTTATTCAAAGATTTGCGCACATTTTCACGACTTTTCAAAAATAGCAGATCTACAAGCTCGCAGCGCGGCACTCGGTGCCGCGCTGTGAGCTTGTATATCTGCTATTTTTCAATAGATAAAGTTACTAGGGCCCATCCACCTAGGGCCCTGGAAACTCAGTCCCACTTTCCTACCCCTTGTGACGCCCCTGCTGCCTGCACTCCAGCCGCGTTAACAAGACTCGCTGAGGGGAGGTCAGCACGAGTGCAGAGCACGAGAGACATTCTCAATCTCTTGGATCTCTTGTAACACAGTAAAATCCTCTGTTAATTTAACTCAAGAGTGCGCAAATGGAACCAAATCGACCCTCGTCGCGGGTCCATCTGGTTCCATTTGTACACTCTCGGAGCTGCGATAAATGGAGAAAATTGAACGCTGATTATTTTACTTGTGTGTATCCTTCGGCTGATGGCCTTGTCGTAGCTATCCATTAGAAACATTAAGTGCTACTATTTTATTGTTGTGTTGTGTTTTTTAACTGTTCTCGACTCTAACCCTAACCCTGTATCCTGTAAGCTGTAACCTTAACTGCTGTTTGACAGTGTGACTGAATTTCCCCCTTGGGATAATAAAGGTATCTATCTATCTAGCTATCAGATGAGAACACCACCTACCATCACAGCATGACTTGCCACACCACTTATACACTGAGTTGGCGGTGCCTGCAATCTAATGAATGACACATAGCAGTTGTTGTTGTTATTATTATTATAAAATGTAGCATAATGGAAAACTGAAACATGCCCAAAAGTGCCTTTCCTGACTTGAACCTCACACTGCATAGGCCACTGCATTCATGTATGAATGCATTCATGCACAGCCTCCCCTGTGTGTGTGTGTGTGTGTGTGTGTGCGTGCGTGCGTGCGTGCGTGCGTGCGTGCGTGCGTTCGCGCGTGCATGCGTGCGCGTGTGCATCACGCAGAGGCATGAAGATGGAAAAGCTATAGATTCCACGGACCCCTGTGCTCACACAACGGAGGCCTTCAAATGCACCATATGATTTATATATGATTGTTTGAATAAATATCAAGGGGGCTACGGTCCAGCGTGCGATATCTTTGTCACAAAGCCCTACAATTGGCACGCGTCCCGTCTCCCGTCACCCGCTGTGTGTGCACGCCACATAACACCTCTGTACATACAGTAGCTCTGCTCCACGTCGTGCGAGTGCACATATTGCTGGCATCACAGCCGCCCGTTATTATCTGGTTTGCTTAGCTATCTGGCTCTTGTTATTTTGCGCGCCGAAGGGCGATCTCGTTAATCGCTATGACAAACATTACATCTCCGGCGTTGCTATAATTCAAATAATGATACTGTTGTGCCTTGTGTGACTGTTGAGGCCTCTAATCCAACACGATCAGCCGCGTGTGTGTTGAGAGACAGAAAATCCATACGCTTCCTCCTCACGCGCTGACAGTTTACTGTATATGTCCGTCCAGGTGGCCAATTATTGGTGTTTGATCGTCATCACAGGTTTGTTTTGACCAGGGACCTGCAGAGAATGTTAGAGAGGCAGGGGCTGACATTTCTAAAAGGGCCGTTTGGTGAAAATATCGAAAATAGCAGACCTCCAAGCTCAGAAGCTTTCGATGCTTGATTTTTACACAGAGAGGGCAATTCATTCAACATAAAGCCCTTTGCACACAGGACAGTTGCGTTTCTTCCGTTTGCTGTATGAATAAAACGCATTGGATTTGGTGTGCAATGCTGTGCGGAATCGGCGCTGCGGATCCCAAAAGGAGTCATAAAAGGAGTGATGAGTTTTTACCGCATGCGACAAGACGCACAAATCGAACTGGGTTCGATCGAGAAAAAAACGCACGGCCGCAGCCACTCGTCGCACGGCTAATTCGGATCCGGTGTGCATGAGGTCGTAGAGAATCATTGTTTTCTTTTAAAAAAATTAAATTGTCCGTTTTATCCGTGCGGATAAACGCGCCTGTGTGCAAAGGGCTTAAGATGCTGCATTCAAGTTCAGGAGAGTTTGAACAAGGCAATTAATTCTCTTGAATGCTGCCTGCAGGTATGGCATGGAAAGAGGGCATTTGCATTTCTTTCACCATACTGAAAACTGCATTCATGGTCTGGAGAGGGCACTTTTTTACAGACCGATAAAAGGGCAGGGGCTCAAGCCCCCTTTGATGTCTATGTGTGCACCTGCCTGGTGTTGACTGGTCTGTCAGTAGCCTACTGCAAGATGATTGGTCTGTCAGTAGCCTACTGCAAGGCCAGTGTTTTGTCAGTAGTAGTAGTGACTGCGGACCCCATCTGAAAATATTTTGTACCATGGGGACGCCCTTTTTATGATGTTAAAAAAGATTTTCCAATTTTTATCATAATCTGAGCTTTGTAAATCTGCTGTTTTCAAATAGCTGAAGTATAAGGCCATTCACACTGCGCACTATAACTATAAAAATGTAGTTTTAAAAATCGTCAAAAGTTGATGAGAGATTTCACACCAACTGCAACAATATACATAAAATACGATGGAGAGCGATAGTTAAACAGTGCTTAAAAGTTAGAGTGGTTAAAAGGATTTTAATGATATCTCATTTTGCAGGCTACACTCTGGAACCCCCAGCAGTGTTGATTTTGTCGACTAAAACAAAAAATGTTGGTTGACTACCTTTTAAATATACCGGTATTGACAATTGACTAAAATGTTAGGGAGGGACTAGTGGAGAATAGAATTTTGTTTGGTTGCGCTCGGGTGTTGCGCTCTGAAAATAGCAGATCTACAAGCTCACAACGCGTCGCAGCTTGCAACAAGTCTAAGATCAGGCATTACAACGCCATCAAGGCACCGCCAATAACGGTAGATTTAGTCGACTAAAATCTTATATTAAATCGACTAAAAGTAGACTAAAACTAAAACTTTCAGATGACTAAAATGTGACTAAAATGAAATAAAAATGTATTCAAAAGACTATGACCCCACTGCTGAGAACCACTACAGCATGCACATAACGTGCCAAGTATGGAAGTAAGCACCTTATGCTTTACTGTAGATATTAATTTAAATCTAAGTAGAACGAGCAGCTGAAAACACAAAAGTAACTTTGTAGGCGCTCTGTTCTCCTTAGTAAATGAGTCCTAGTTAAGTACATTTTGTGAGAAACACATCTGAAGGCCCAATCAATTATAGCTGTGTAATATTACCCCTGGAGTATCAATAAGCCGTCAATGATCATTTTGCCTATAGGCTACCTGAATTTATTGTCTCGCAGGATAAATGTGGATTTCCAATGGAACTTTAGTGCCATCTAGTGGACTGAATAGATATCTATTAAGGTCTGAGGAGGAGGAGATTTCAGGATAATCCATAGGTTTGTGTTTCTTTATTCAGATAGTTAAGGCAGTGGTTCTCAACTATTTTTCACGTCAAGGAACCCCAAATTGATACTTAAAATAATAAAATAAAGAAATGTGTGCCATAAGAGAAGATCTTTTGTAGATTTTATCCAGATTTAGACAACTGTCTATACTGTAGGTGGGAAACCTATATAATCTGAATAGTCAATTCTATGCATAAACTGTTCCTCGTTTTGCTGGGGACCCCCTGGAACCCAGAGATCCATTGAGTTAAGGGACACAGCTTTGGGACAGGATTCCATCCTAGGCCAGCAGTAGTAGTGCATGCATGCAAGCGGTTCCATTACAGAAGCAATTTGTCCAGCTAGGGGCCTCAGGGTTCCTTGAGGGAATTCATAAATGGACCCTTACAGGTCTGTAACTCGTACACAACTCGAGGGTGTACAAGTGGTGGCAGTGGCTCAGGGGTAGAGAATCTGTCATTAGAACCATGGAGTTTGATTCCAGGCTCCCCCAGAGTTAGTTGAAGGGTCCTTGAGCAAGATTCTGAACCCCTAGTTGCCCCCGGTGAGCAGGTTGGTGCCTTGCATGGTTTCCTCTGCCATCGGTGTGTGTGTGTGTGTGTGTGTGTGTGTGTGTGTGTGTGTGTGTGTGTGTGTGTGTGTGTGTGTGTGTGTGTGTGTGTGTGTGTGTGTGTGTGTGTGTGTGTGTGTGTGTGTGTGTGTGTGTGTGTGTGTGAGTTTGTGAGAGAGAGAGAGAGAGAATGGGTGAATGTAATGCACAATCTCTGTAAAGCGCCTTGGATAAAGGTGCTATATAAATGCACCATTTACCATTTAAGTGGGAACCAAGGGTGTTCCATTTGTACACTCCCAGAGTTATGAGGGTACATGAAATGAAAAGGTATGAGAACCACTATAAAGCTGCACTCACAACCAGCTCAGTGGCCCTGCGGTTGTTAGAGAGTCCGCCCTGGTACTGGGAGGTCAGGGTTCGATCCCCGGCCAGGTCATACCAAAGACTCTGAAAAATGGGACCCAGAGCTTTCCTGCTTGGCACTCAGCATCAAGGGTTTTGACTGGGGGTAAGTCCCTGTGACGTACTAGCGTCATGTCCAGGGGGTGTACTTGTACATCAAGCTGCCTCATGCTACAGAATCAGGAGATAGGTTCCTGAGGCTTACTTACTTTACACCAGAGGTGTCCAAACATTTTTCAAAGACGGCCACATTAGAAAATATTAAAACACCCAAGGGTCGACTATACCTCCTGACAAAATGTAATTTCAGTCATAATACCATCACAAAGTCACCTACATATGCGTCGCAATTACAATATATTATTTAACTATCATCATCAATATTTAATATCAGTGGACTTTTGCCAGGTGTGTGTGCTCTGAACAAAACACAAATAACTCACATAACCAAATGTAACGAGGCTTGCAAGGTAAAAAAAACACAACAAAATAGCCTTTCTTTGACCCCTTCAGAATGAGACAACAGGGAACAAGGAATCCTTACAAATTATACTATAAAATATTCTTGTTTGATGGTGCTGCCGCACCATTTATAGTACAATTTAGGAATGAAGCCGCAGGCCCTATAAAATAAATGTGTCATTGGGACGCATTTGGGCCCCGGGCCGCAGTTTGGACACCCCTGCTTTACACTCACCACCAGGCCGCCCTGCATCATGTTCAGGGATGTGCAGAGAATGTAAGAGAGGCAGGGGCTGACATTTCTAAAAGGGCCTTTTGGTGAAAATATCGAAAATAGCAGACCTCCAAGCTTGTGAGCTTGGAGGTCGGCTAGAGGTCGGCTATTTTCAGTGCTTGATACCACACTTGACTAAGCAATAGTCTTCAGGTATGGCATGGAAAGAGGGGCATTTGCATTTCTTTCACCATAGTAGAAACTGCATTTGTGGTCTGGAGAGGGCACTTTTTACAGACGGATAAAAAGGTTCAAGCCCCCTTTTATGTCTATGTGTGCACGTGCCTGGTTGACATGAAGCTAAACACCGACCAACAAGTGTGGGTCATTTCCTCACTTATAATCTCTTCTCTCTCGTACATGGCTGCAGGCCAATTATAGTCCAGTCATTTTAGGCCAAAATTAGGCCAAACCTAGAACAAATTGCAATAGTAGCAAACTCAACTGATTTTGTATCCTCAATATGTCCTTAGTGAGGGAAAAAAAGTCCCAAGGAATCCCACCGGGGCAAAGTTTTGAAAACGACCTATCTACCTTCACTTACTATACACTACAATATAAAGGAAAAAATGACTGGAAAAAAATCTGCTTTAAGTGGGATGTGAGGGGTCAAACTAGGGGTTTCTCATCATGCTGAATCCATTGCAGGCATTTGTTTTGCACAAAAAACATTCTGTGGGCTAGAAATGGCCTTAGAAAACAATACACGTATGGGTGCGTTTTCATGTTAGTCGGAGGCCTTAGGGTTTTTTTTTTCTCTTGCTAATCAGTCTAAAAGTTCAAAATTTTGCACAGATGTAGCTCAGGGCATGCTCTAATGATTTAGCTAGGGCGCCCAAGTCTGCGACCTTCGGGGTCGCCACAGCACCAACAAAACTCTGAAAAGTGATGACTCATTACTTTTCATCACTAAAGTCGATGGGAGCCCAACTTGATTTGGCCGCTGTGGCGACCCCGAATGTTGCAGACTCGGGCGCCCTAGCTAAATCATTAGAGCATGCCCTGGGCTACATCTGTGCAAAATTTTGAACTTTTAGACTGATTAGCACGAGAAAAAAAACCCTAAGGCCTCCGACTAACATGAAAACGCACCCATACGTGTATTGTTTTCTAAGGCCATTTCTAGCCCACAGAATGTTTTTTGTGCAAAACAAATGCCTGCAATGGATTCAGCATGATGACAAACCCCTAGTTAGACCCCTCACATCCCACTTAAAGCAGATTTTTTTCAGTCATTTTTTCCTTTATATTGTAGTGTAAGTGAAGGTAGATAGGTCGTTTTCAAAACTTTGCCCCGGTGGGATTCCTTGGGACTTTTTTTCCCTCACTAAGGACATAATGAGGATACAAAATCAGTTGAGTTTGCTACTATTGCAATTTGTTCTAGGTCTAACCCTAAAATGACTGGACTATTAATTGTCATTCTTGCTAGAGTCGGGCGCTTGACTTCACTGTTTAGTATGCTCAAGGCAAGTCACAAGGCTGCAATCGTTAGGGAGGAGAAGAGGAAGAAAACATAATATTCTTATGTTTCTCAACCTGTGGGCCGGGCCTACTTGGAGATCTGCCATTTTTTTGGCCAGTGACACCGCGCTGCACCACAACCTCACAACACGTCGCATCGCGACACGCTCCGAGTTTGCAGATCTGACATTTTCTGTGAGCGTCGACACTGTAGTTAGTACAACAGAGAATGCGTTAAAGATGACTAGGGCTGTCACAATTATTACATAATCGTCTAATCGCAATTATTTAAAAAATTCATTTTTTCAAACATTTTCAAAAATAGTGGAAATAGCAGATCTACTGTACAAGCTCACAACGTGTCACAACGCGTTGTGAGCTTGTAGATCAGCTATTTCCACTATCAATGTTCTTTTTTTAAGTATAGAGTTGTTAAATATGTCTTTGTATCTTTGTATATTTAGGTTATGTGTCATATTTGCCATACGCAACTTCAAAGCCTACAAGCCAAACAGGAATGTAATTGTCAACGACAGAAACACAATTAAATCGTTCATCGCAATTATTTGAGTGACAATTAATCGTAAAATATCATAATCGTGACAGCCCTAAAGATGACTCCTGCCTATGTTGTTACGTGGTTACCACCACGCTAACCAGTGCAGATGTGTCAACCATGTCTGAATATTCAAATCCGATCTGATCACGGTCTGATAAAAAAGCCTTTCTGTTACATAAGATTACTCTATCCAGCAGGCCACACTGCCACTGCCCTAGAAACCACACTGATATCAAAGATATGATATAATAGCCTATAATTGAAGTGCCAGCCTTGAGCACAGCACAGATTAGACGTTTTGATCCACTTTAACCCCCTTCTAGACCAGTTGTTTTTCAACCCTTTTCATACCAAGGGCCATTATTTATTCAGCATTTGAGCCGAGTCGCTCTTGAGAGCATGGTTTCATTTTTCACTCTCAAGAGTTAAAGATCTATTAGGGTCCATTTGGTTACCAACTCTGTCATTTAGACCCTCAAGGACCACTGGTGGTCCCCGGACCACTGGTCTAGAGCAGTGGTTCTCAACCTTTTCAGGCCGCGACCCCCAAAATATTCATATTTTAACTGGGGACCCCCCCCCCCACCCTGATGAGCACTAAGAGTTGAGGAATTACATTTTATATAACACGGTTCTATTGTGAAAATAGCAGATCTACATGCTCACAACGCCTCGTAACTATTTTCACAATTTCTGACCCTCATATTTGACAATTTGGCCAAAGTTTAATTTGTCATTTTAGAGGTATTAAAAAGTCCTTAAATTGTCACTTTAGAAATGTCCAGATACCCTCTATACATGTAAACTTTATGTTGGTTTGTTTACTGTTGAGAGAGAAAACAATGTTGCACATTAAGTTAATCATCTGGGGACCCCCCAAAATAATTTGGCGACCCCCCTGGGGGTCCCGACCCACAGGTTGAGAACCACTGGTATAGAGCAGTGGGTTTCAACAGTGGCGTCAGTTCAGCAAAAGCAAGGGTATGGCAAAGATGGGAGTCCTCATGCGCGCGAAAAATAAGGTTTTTCCCCGGGTTTCTACGGTTTCTTGGGCTGGATATGGTTCATTATTTATTCAGCATTAGAGCTACAGACACATTTGACCCAAGACTTTGAATATTTTGTTGTCACTGGATACGATTTTCCACAATTCTACTCTACGCTGCATTGATGTTGGTGCGGAAAGAAAACAGGCAAACGTTGATCAAAACAACACTTCTACATTCTCTACTTGTGTAGACTTCCTGTAAATTAAGTAATGCAGATGTTTAAAAATAATTCCAAATGGACTTGTAAGTTTCATTTCATGCTCTCAAAAGTTAAAGATCTATATATAAACGTTATTACAGGCTCAGGGCCCACAGGGTAGAGACAACACATTACAAAGATAATAAAATAAAAATAAAAAAGAGTACATTCACCAAGCCCACACCGGAGCTACAAGAGGCACTCATATTGTCAATGTTCACCGAGCCCCACTGGGGCTAAAGAGGCACTCATGCCAGTGTCCTCTAATGGAAGACGTGTACCTGACTGAGCTACGTCCAGGGTCTGTCATCTGTCCAATTAATCCATTCAAGGAGCGATCCAGTCTGCAAGTGAACTTGTAAGTCAGGTTCCTCAACAGAGCCAATTGGTTACCAACTCTCCATCATTTAGCTGGGGACCACCTGGAACCCCCTCAAGGACCACTGGTGGTCCCCGAACCACTGGTTGAGAACCACCGCTCCAGACTTAGTCTAACTGAACCCGAGTTGGCTCTGTACTTGCACTACTCTTTCACCCTCTACAACAAATATCTTTGCCAAAAATTGCAGATCTACAACCGATGCTGGGGATCAAGTGATTAAAGATTTGTGACACTTCAAATGCCACAACATCTGAGGTAAGGCTGGGCGATATTAGGAAAGACTTCGATATTCGATAATGTTGTTGAATACCTCGATATCGATATTACTCACAATATTAGTCAAAACAATTGCATTATATAGTTTTTAATGCCTGCATAACCCAGATAATGAAGCATATCCATGCATACACACTGCAAAGTACACATAAGGATTAGGTAGGTTTTATTGAAATAACCACACCTTGTAACAGATGGACTGCTTTTTTGCATGTGCTATGTGCATGCAAAGTGTGTTTGTTAATTAATTTGACACATAGGCCCAATATCTAATTTCAAGCCATCTTCGTCAATATGTATACCTTGCATGTTGCTACCTCGATATCGATATATTTTCGATATATTGCCCAGCCTTAATCTGAGGTGAGCGGGAGAATCCTGGCAAAATAGAAAATAATGGTTCTGCTAGTCACAGTACTTGGGCAGGGGAAGCTATACGTGGTATTGCCTGAAGCATTTTTGGGTTTTCAGCTCTACAGTAATTATTCTTATAGAGATTTGAATTCTGTCATTCATCATTACAGTGAACAGCACTTAAGGTTGAGGAATCGTAATGCCGCCTTCAATTTGCTTGGTTAGAGTATGGTGGTGAATGAATCATTTATGCATGGGTTTGTCGACCCCCGCTCCCACGTTCGGAAATCTTAGAGAGAAGAAAGTGAATTAAATGGAAAGAAAATAATATCACGCTCACATAAGCGCAATGATCACTACAGCACACACAAAACACAAAGCACACACAAAACACGGGCGAGAGAGGAGAAAATGAATGATATGGAAATAAAATAACACCACGATCAATGTTATATGAGTTAAAAAGAAAAGTCTCAATGTAGCTAAACAAGCCATAGCCTTTTTTTAGGTGGTTATCCTTTTAGTTGACCTTACCAGTGAACTGTACTGTCATGAAACTGTACCGTTTCCTATGCAAACTTCAAAAAAATACTTCAAACAATAAGAACATTAATGATAAATAAAACTCACAAAGGCGTAATTCTTGCCTATGTGAAAACAATGATATATAGATCAGATATTGATCAGTTTCCCCTCGTGACGTGAACCTCAGACACCACGTTTCTTAGCCGATGTGTCAACCTTTCCAAAAAAGTCATACGATTGGAAGTTATTGCTCTCCACAAACTCAGAGGAATGGGAAGGCGGGGGAAAAGGCTCGTTCTAAAATGGCTAGTTCCATTCCTTGATTCTGATTGGCTCGTTTCCCTCTAATTGCTGTGGTATATGAGACTATAATCCACAGCAATTATCTGCACCTATGTTGTTGGCCAATCTGGGAACCCATCATCAAAGAAAGGGCGACGCCCACTCGGTCTGTCTCTCTTCCTTCTGTCTCGAGAGATTGGTTGTTGGCAAAGCTGGGTATTACTTTCTTGTAGCTGGGAACTACAGTACTTTCTTGCAGACCTTGTAGTGAATTATTAGTGAAATAGAACAGTTTTAGTTGATATGTCTATGATTTTTCATGTTGCCATATTGTAACCGTTTTAGAAATGCAATAAGCCATGCGAGGCATGTGGTTACCTGTATTTTATAAGGCTGAGAGGGTTGGAAACACTCGGCTTCGCCTCGTGTCTCACCACGCCTCTCAGCTGTTATAAAATACCAGGTAACCACATGCCTCGAGTGGCTTATTGCTTCAATCTACTAGAAGCGACGTGTAAAAGATACAGCATGCTTGGAAGGTACAGTACAGTAGCATCACACTTCACTCACATGGGGGAAAATAGAATACTGACATTCAGTGACCAGCAGAGGGCGTTAAGGACACACAACTAAACAACACTCAACAAGTCACTGAGGAGACTGGACTGTCCCCTATAAACTAGTGGTTCTCAAAGGTTCGACTTTCAAGAACCCCCATAACTCTGAGAGAGAACAAATGTAACCAAATGGACCCGAACGGGTCCATTTGGTTTCATTTGTTCACTCTCAGAGTGTACAAATCAAGAAAGTCACAGTGGGTCAAATGAGCATGCTTGTTTGCAATAAGTAGTTCACCCCCCAAAATGACTTTTTTTCTATTGATTACCTCATGCCACAGAGACTTGAATTCAATAATATTTGTGGGTTTTTGTATTAAATTTATTCCTATTGTATTACAATAGGAATAAATAGCCCCATTGATTCCGCATGCATTTGGGTCCCCGTTTGGAATCAATGGGGGTAGATTTACTATATAAAAAATATATTATTGAACTCTAGTCTCCACGGCGTGAGTAATCAATAGCAAATGTCATTTTGGGGGTGAACTACTCCTTTAAGGACATAGTTAAACCAATGTCATGCAGCTGTCCTTACCTACTCCCAGCTATTTGGTGAACACACACCAATAGAAAGATAATTAAATCTTTGTACATCAAACAATCGGTTCAACCTACCTAATCTGTTTTTCTGTCATGTGAAAATACTCTAGAGGAATGGTAATTCAACTAGCTGTGGTGGAAGTATGAAACACCCTAGTCATATGTCATTTGAAGTATACACTATTATTTTAGAGTGTGGCTGACTGTCATTACTCACGCTGTCTGTAGAATGTTAGACTCTCCAACACGTTTCGGTGGGAAGTGAGTTTGTAAACTTGACCAACGACAAAAAACACCCATACCTAGTGGGAGAAATACAACAATGTGCGAACACAGCAGCAAGATTTGGGAACTGTTGCGATAAAAGAAGGCTAGAGACTGGAACACAACCACCCTAATACACCATTGATTGACATCTAGACCTACTGCACATACAGTATGAAACAGAGCTCGCTGATACCTTTAAATGCATTTTAAATCTGAGTCTTAATTTTTTCTTATACTATTTAAATTGTATTGAAAAAAAAAAAAAAAAAAAAACAATGCTGCTATTTGTTCCAAATTAAGCTTTATACCCTATATAAAATGTTCACAATGCGACATAGCTCTGTTTACACAATGCTGTACCCCCTCCAACTGTATATATTATGTTCCCCATTTTCAACTGTTTTTATTTTATTTTTGACACTTGCTTTGGCAATGTAAACATATGTTTTCTCATGCCAATACAGCAGCTTTGAATTGAATTGGGTTTGTTTCAGTGAGGCGTAATTTCAGAAGAAAAATAGGGTGTGGAAAAAAAGTTACCATAGCAACCTTTTCTAAAATAGCTAAAATAGTGAATCTACAAGCCCTCAACACCCTCTCCAAGCGACACGTTGAGAGCTTGTAGATCAACTATTTTCACTATTTGTTTGGGGGGCAAAAGAGAAATTGATTGAAAATGTTCATCTATAATGACACTCCCAAAATAGGGATGCTACATTGAAAGTGGTTAATGAATGGTTGCATACAATAAAAGGCTTATCTAAATTATAACAGGTTTCACATATAGATGGACGGGCATCAATGTGGACACTAGGGGGAAGCAATTGCCAAACCCTGATGCCCCAAATGACGCCCCTGGTTTGTTTGGAAGTGGTAAAAATCTAACAAAACATTGTCACATTTATGATAAAAGGTAGTCTATACCAGGTATACTAGGCAACCTTAGGCACGGGTGCCAACATTGGCACAGGGGAGGGTGATCACTGGCAGAAGTGTGAGAGAGAGGATTTAGATTTTAAAATCAAATATTGTTCTAAACGTGGTCAATTACATTAAGTCACCCAATTTGCAGCAAATCACATCCTGCACATAATTCTACATTCATTAAAATTCTTAACTTTGACATGGGTAGGGAGTCGGAGAGATAGGTGGGTTATTGCTCTGAGTCTAATGATCGTTACAACAATGTCCTGCCAATCAAAATATGTCAGAATGTTGATGGGGTGTCATTAATATGAATGTTGACATGGCACACTGACCATCTAGAAAATAAAAACATGGCACTTCATTTCAAAAAGGTTGCCGACCCCTGAGGTATACAACGTGCAAAATACTCAATCCCAGTACTTCGAGTCAAAGTATAGATACTCCTGGTCACATGTTACTCGGCTACAAGTGGAAGTTGCTCTGTCAAATTTGTGCTTGAGTATTTAAACATACTTAAGTTAGAAAGTACAAATAACAAAAGTACATTTTCAACCATGCATGATGCTGCAGCATCATTAGCACACATGGACAGCAAGAAACACATCGATGTTGTGATCGTAATAAAGACCAGCTTTATTTCATCCTCACACAAATTGCTATAGATGCATAATGTGACTCTCTGAGATCAGCGTGCACTCAGGAGTCTGAAGGAAGGTGCCATATTGGGATCTCTGTCAAAGTAAAACATTTAAACTGCTGTTAAGGTGACTAGAAAACCGGTGCTTAATTCCTGCAGTGTTTTTCTTTCAAACGTTTATGTGCAATATAAGAGTCATTTATCAAAGGGATACATAGTGGACAGTCCTGTCTCCTCAGTGGACAATTTGGTAGCAAAACTACATTTGAAATAAAATAACATAGCATTCATGTCGTCGTTGTCGGGTGAAAACCTTGTATGTCCAAAACCGTTCGTTTTGCATAATATCATTTTAAAAATGATTTAAACTAGTGAAAACAGACGATCTACAAGCACACAACGCCTCGCACCGCGAGGCGTTGTGTGCTTGTAGATCTGCTGTTTTCACTACTTTTGTGCAACAGCCTTGTATGATGAAGCAGGGCTTTACTTAACGGAAGAACGTACACATTTTTAACTTGGAGATACGAGGTTTCCACCCGACAACGACGATATGTAGCCATATTGAACAATCTATCAAGTTGTTGTCGTCACATTCATGACAACAGATGGCTGTCAGGAAACGACGATCGGATCCAGTTGCAGCATCTCCCCCGGAAGAACAGATCAAAGCAAACGTCACATTGTCCTTCGACTATGGTTATTTTTTTCACCTTACATTTTCTTTTATTTATTCTCTACGTTTTGTCGTGTTCCTTCCTTTTCATGTCCGGAAAAAGCCCTAAACATAGACGCGGCAGTGTCTCATAGAGATGAAAAATGTGCTCTGTTGTAACCCCCGCTGGGGTCATACGTGACCTGGGGAAGAGAGGGGTCTGTGAAGAAGTTAGTGAAGGCCAAAGTGCACAGTGGGTTGTCCTCCACGGGCCCCACAGCACCAGAGTCTGACTGACAGTAGAGCGGAGGCTGGCTCGGCGCTAGTTTCTTAGTGGGGCTCGTGCAATTAGTCCAGGGCTCCGTGTAGAGGAAGCCACCGACTAGATGATGGCCGTCGTAAGAGGAGAGCTCCGGGCCTAATAACTCCGGCTGCACCCGGACGGGCATGCTCTGAAATAGGTCTTGGTCGCCGACCATGTTGCTGTAATCCGGCCCCAATAGCTCAAAGAACTCCATGGCCTCCGGGTTGCCTCGTTCCAAGTCCTTCAGAGTCATCCCGGACGTGGAGCTGACTTTGGAACAGTTGGCAGGCTCTGTGAAGAACGACGGCGGCAGGTTGCGGTTCCTCAGGGGCGGCTTCTTGGCCTTCTCGCCCCTGACTTCCTTCGCGGGGCTGAAGAGGGCCGCCAGGCTCTTGCTTTGCAAGTTGGCCTGAACCCCGTCGCGCTTAGGGAGAGTTTTGCCCTGGAAGGGGCCGGGCTGAGCCAGAGGAGAGCCCTGTCTCTTTGCCGGGGTCTCGGGGACGTTGCCCGGCGCTATGATGCCGGTGCACCTCTTGATCTGCTTCTGCAGATACTTGCGGTGGTTGACCTTCCTCTTGGATTTCACCGGCTTGTCCAGTGCCAGTTTGATGTTGCTGGAGGCCGAGTCGATGAAACTCAGCAGGTCCCTCGTGGTCTCTCGGTAGTCGCCCTCGCTCTCCACCTCGCCCAGGACACTCCCGTCCAGACTCTTCTCCATGTCATACTCCACCACGGAGCCGGGGAAGCAGAAGTTCATGAACTGGGGGTTCATGATTGCGGTCTGAACAGCCATTACTCCGGTGGCTTCACCTGTGGCGTCTGCTGTAATCTCAAAAAGCAGGGGGCTTTCATCAAAGCATGTCCCCTTTCTTTCAGCCCCGTCACGTAAAACACTTGGTCCTGATGCTGCTGCTCACTCACACAGCGAGTGCCTGGGAAACATCCGAGGGTGGAACTGATGGATACTGAGGAAAGCTGGGAGATCTTTCAGGGGGCTGGACCAATGATGTCAGAACATCAAAGAGGAGGGGCAGCAGCAGCGGCACCGCAGGAATTAACTCTTTGCTTATGTTCCGACCACCTGCAACTATAAGAGGGATTTGTCTGAAATTCCCTGCTGTGTCGAAGACAATGCCCGCTTCTAGGGCTCTCCCCTTAAGTTGAACTGTTTACAAGTGCTCTCAACCACAAACACTTTGATGAAACTGGAGGATATTACAGTAACAATGGCTGAGAAAAAAAAAGGTTGCATTACAATGTTATAGGGAGCAGGTCTTTGCTCCTGGGTTAAATTGTTCCCGGGAACATTTCAGATGGATGAAAATGTATTATGTATGGCTGATAACATTTGGAAAGTCCTCACATACGGTACTGAGAATTGGAACTTTTAAATTCACTTTAAAATGGAAATTTAAAGTCTGAAAAGAATCGCTAAAAACGTGTTATTTTTAAGTGTTCACCTTTCTGAACATAACGTTCTGGTGTTCAGGTGTTTTCTGCCGGGGACAGTGATCAGCACTAGCACCCATTCCAATCTTCTATTACACTATTACACAAAAAAAGAAAATGAAAAAACATACTCCAAGAATGTCTAAAATATCAGTAAAATTATCTATTTTATTTATTTATTTTCTGTGGGAAAAATCATTGTGCCCAAACAGATGTCACTGTTCGGGGGAGAATCTTCCCAACTGCTTTTGCTTGTGTGTGTCTTAATCTGCGCATGGCCAAAAGTTGATTTCTGGTGCATTCCCAGGCCAGTGGGAATTTCTGCTCTGGCCTGACAACTATTATGGGCTGCCTTTGACATAAAGCCCTACAGGGTCTAAATAGCCTCCATTCTTCCCCCCGCCAGTGAAAGGGAGCTTTGTGCCGGAGATTCATTAAACTGCACCTCACAGCCCCTTCGTAAAACGGCTCTCAATAATGAACAGTCGATTTAACTAGAAAAGCTGCCGGAGCTGTTAAATTAAAGGGGAATAAAGTGCAGTTCACGCTCGGTGTGCCAGAAGAAATGTTGACCCGCAGAAAATCCCTGGTATGAAACTTCTCTGTTGCTGTAAACAATAACGCCGTTTGCAGCAGGAAGCTTCTTGGCAAACAGTGAATACAAATCGGCGATATACATCCCCAAGTGTGGTGTTTTTGCACGGTGCCGGGGTATTACTCCGGTTTAAGTGGAATTTCGGGCGAGGCAATAAAAGTGTTTTGTAAAATTTGAGTTGGCAGATTTGTTCCGTACGGTAATAAAGATTAAAACATGGGGCAGGGTATTGTAGAATGTTTTGGAGTGTTTATTTCTCTCGTTTCTTTTTAGTTGTAGGTGTGCTAGTTGTAAAGACTTCTTTCTCTCTCTCATTTTCTTGTTGTTGTTTTGGCCCAGAAAGAAGAAGAAGAGGGATTCCTCTCCTCCCTTTAAAAGAACACGTTGAGGTGAGGCAGTGAATCATTTAAATGTCGGAGGGCAAAAAAAAGGGAAGAAAAGAAAACAAGAACGCTGGAGCGGTGAGACCGAGCAAGGGGGCCGTAAAAAAAAAGTGCCATTCTTATGTAAATGTCCCAGTACAATAGGGACAGTGAAACTGATAGTGCTGATCTAATTATCTGCAGCACAACACTGAAGACAGGCCGCCGCGGCCCCCGAAAGGAACCCCGAGAGAAGCTAAAAGATGCAAATACACAACGTACAGTTGGTTGTTGCCAAGAAAGAAAGAACGGGGCGTTTTGTGGGATCTTTATTTTATGTTGCCCTCGTAAATGCCCCCGCTCTGTCATCTTGGAAGGAAATAAAAGAAAGTGCGTGGGAAATAAAATGGGGAGAATTTGGCAGAATTGTGAAATTCAAGTCTTTCAACTGGCGCTATTAAAATCAAGAGAAATGGAAGCCTGCGATAGCCATATGGAACGATAAGTCATGGACTCCCTGGATATTATTATGAGTCTGGAACTATTTTAACCCCCATTGCACAATTTCTCCCAGTCTCAGTAGCCATATAGGCCTAGGAGACCCATTTAATTTACTTTTTATTTTATTTTTTGGCAAAGTGACATCAGAGACATAGCAAGCTTAATCCCCTCCAGTGATGTACTTAAGTACAGATGTGAATTATTTGTACTTTACTTGAGTGTTTTCCAATTTCCAATACTTTTACTCCTACTCCACTACATCTCAGAGGCAAATATGGTACTTTTTACCCCACTACAATTATTTGAAAACTTTAGTTACTTTGTAGATTTTGACCCATATTACAAAAACATACATTAACAACCTCAAACCTACATTATATACATTTCGGCCGTTTGAAAATAGCCGTAAATCGTCTATTTTCAAAATATTTTTATACATTTTGAACTTGTGAAATGAGACATTCTGCACAATGAGTACTTTGTAATTTTGGTAATTTAAGTCATTTTGATACCAATACTTTTGTACTTTTGCTCAAGTAATGAATTCCAAACTTTGACTTGTAACAGAGTACTTCTGCATTGCAGTATTGATACTTTTACTGAATACTTTTTTCCTCCACTGCATTTTAACCCCCATTGCACACTTTCTCCCAGTCTCAGTAGCCTCAGCAGCCCCGTTTTTTTTTTTCTCTCTTTTTTTGGCAAAGTGACATCATCAGAGACATGGCAGCCTTATCCCCTCTTTCCCATTTGGGCTTTTGTGCGGGTGGGTTATTCACATCTCGGAGGCTGACGCACGGATTCCGGAAACAAGCCTCCATTGTCACCAAAAGGGTGAGAGGGCGAGAGGGAAAGCCGGGGAGGGGGCATGGGGGGAGAGAGAGAAAAAAAGGAAAAAAGGTAAAATAAGGGTGCGATGGAGGAAGCAGTGTGACTTGGTTTAGAACATGTAAGACTTAGAAATGGTCAAATTCACAGCAAGTGTTGATTTAGTTTTTAGTCATATAGTCTTTGTCTTTTGAATAAAATTCCAATTCCATGCATATTTTAGTCAGCTGAAATGTTTTAGTTTTAGTTGACTAAATAAGAATTTCGTCGGCTAAATCTACAGTTGATTTAGTCAACTAAAATGTATTTTGGCAGGCCGTGATGGCATTTACAAGCCTGATTTATACTAAGCTGTGTGCCAAAATAGCAGATCTACAAGCTCACAACGTGTGTACAGTAGATCGGCTATTTTCAGAGAGTGACACCCGCACACAACTAAGCATAAAATGACTTGTCTTTTAGTTCTACTGGATCTCTTCTCCACTAGTCCCTCCCTGACATGTTAGTAGCCTAGCCTTTATTTGTTGACAAATTGTCAGTATATTTAGTCATAGTTTTACTCATCATAGTTTACTTTTTATTGAGCTTTTGTCAGTGAAAAAACTAGCCGCTGAACATTTTTCGTCATTTGGTTGACAAAATCAACAAGTTAATGTTTTTTTCCCCTCCCAGCATTCATCACAGAGGCTGAATTACACATGCTAGTTTCATTTAGAGTTTATTGCTGTATCTATTGTTATACAGTATGGTTTATTGCTGTATTTAATGTCTTGTTCTCCACATTCTTACATTTCTTTTTACTCTGACACCCTGAATTAATCCCTCCTTATGGATTAGTAGAGATTCTATCCTATGCTATCCCCAGTGGTTCTCAAAGTGGGTCCTTGGGAGTGTTCCAGGGATAACTTAACAATCTGTTTAACCACTTTAACTCTATATTGGCCATTTGCAAATGGGCCATCTACACGGTCAAAATGCATCGCGACACGGTGTGAGCTTGTAGATCTGCTGTTTTCTTTTTAAATTTTTAAATTGCCTTTGGTAGGCCACTTGTTATAGTTATAGTGCTCAGTGTGAATGGCCCCTGAGGCTGCTCAACAGCGCCACTTGAAGGTACAGGCGTAGGTCACTCAGCGGTACTGCAGCTGTTGAGGCCGTACTCTAAACAGACAGATAGATAGAGACAGACATAGAGACATAGACATACACACTCAGTCAAGCATTGGAGCATTGAGGCACCGCTCAGAAAAGAATCTCAACACTAACAGTTTTCAGATGGGGGCTCACGGCCAACTACAGATCAATTTGGGGGTCCTTGACCTGAAAATGTTTGATAACCACTATCCTATCCTATCCATAGATCTGTTGAGATGGAAATTCCCCAGAATGTTACTAATTCTTCAGCACCCAAGCTCCCTGGGTGCTGCTGGGTGACACCCACAGTGGCGTGACACCCACAGTGGTGTGACACCCACAGGCTTAATCTCTTCCTACTACTGTGTGGTCCCCGCCCTGTGCGAGGCAAGGGGACACACTCGGGCCCCGGGGTCAGCCGAATACTAATAACAGCCCTGATTGATGGCAGTGTCACAGACTTAAGAAAGGACCGGCGAAATTAATGACCCCTCAAAGCCCTGAGAAAAGTTTTCGAGGGGGAGGGGGGGGGGGGGGGTTTAGTGACAGGGACCTCCCTCCCCCGTGTTCAGCTGTGTTTGTATGTATACCATTCAGTCCAATCCTCTGACGAAAATGTAGGTGGACACGAAATGAACTCGAGGAACGCGCTGGCTCCGCCCTCTGTTCCGTAGCGTCGCGTCACGTCAAGAATGTCTGATTCTTTGAGACATCTCCACAGAACTGGACTAAAGCTAACTGGCAGAAACAAGGCAGACGAACAGAAGCCATTCGGTCCCTTGTCACTGAAGCCCCTTTCCCGCTGGACTAAGAACCCAACTAACATCTGCCTTTTGTCGTTAGTGGGAAAGGTTACAATCGGCTTTAGAGTTGGGCGATATACTGTAGTATTATTGTTAAACATCTGCATTACTTCATTTACAAGATGTCTACACAATTAAAGAGAGTGTAGAATAATTTATATTTTGATCAACTTGGCCTGTTATCTCTCCTATGGTACCACATCAATGGAATTGTGGACAAAATCCTATCCAACGATAACAATATTCTACGTTTTGGGTCAGAGAGGCTAAATCTCCTAAAATGGTGGAGCGTGGCTCAAATGCTGAATAAATAATGGACCTTGATATGAAATAGGTTGGAAATGACTACTATATACTAGGCCACCTTGCGTTTTTGCTGTACACTAAATATCTTCACAGAAAATAGGAGATCTACAAGCTGACAACAGGCAGCGCTACTATGTGTTGTCAGCTTGTAGATCTGCCATGTTTGCCGAATGTTCGCCCCCAGGATCGATAGGGACGTTAAGGGGAGACATGTTAGGTGAAAACATGTAAAAAATATAAATGTAAAAAAAAATTATTTTGTACTATTTTGCTTCCTAAACATGCCTTCTTTCAAACGAATGCAAAATTAACGTTCAAAATACACATAGATGTTCATTTCATACGCATAGCCTGATTTACATCACATTTTATCACTAAAAACATGGCAAAAATGTTTTTTTATGACTGTTGACACAATTTTATGATTTATGGAGTGATAAAAAGAGATATCTAAAATCCCCTCTGTAATTTGTTTTGTCTCTAATATGTCAAGAAAGGGAAACAATAGTTTTGAACCTGGCATTATCCAATCTTCAGATTTATGTACCTGAAAAGTATGCAAATTGGGCATATTATTAGTGCATATAATGCCTCATCTAAACATATCATTTCAGAAAACTTGTAATTCAAAAACTCTTAGTCTTGATGTAAGTAATCAACTGGAAAAGTGTCATTGTTGTAGCTATTAGTTATTTTTTTTACCCTATTCACCTGAGTTCAAGTGGTTAAACTTCTCCCAGCTTAAAAAAAAAACGTGTACAAAAAAAAAGAAAAAGACTTCTTGGAGAATCACAAAAGAAAGGGTCTTTGGTCAGAAAAGCTCCCCCCCACTCCCCACCCCTACACACTCTCTGCCTCACTCTTAACCTCTCCTGCGCCCCATGTGCAGTATTAATAATATTGCTAGCAGGGGGGACCAAACGGGGATCCGTGGGCCGTCTTGGTGCAGCAATTTAGAGCTTTAAAAGAGAGCGGGGGGAATGAATGGCGTTCCTGGGGGAATCCCACCGGTCGGTCCACGGGGGCCGGGTCAGCCTCCCACCACCCTCTTTATTGGCCTCCTCCGATTGGACTTTTATTAAATCACAAAGTCATTGTTGTTCCTATACTGGAAGACACTGAAATACCGCAGTCGGGCTTAAAACCTATAAAGAGTGAGAGAGAGTAAGTCTAGAGCAGCCTTGGTTACCAAACGGTGTGCCGTTGTTGCAATCACACATTATTGTTGCAATATCTACTACTATGCATAAATGTATACAACTATTAGTTATTAGATATTAATTGTATTACATGTCATAGCCTAAAACAACATAAGTATATTTTAACAACTTACTCCCTGGCATCCCTACTTTGTCACCACAGGCAAAACATTTATTTACCTCTTATTTATTTTTTTATATTTTCCACAATTTATTTATTTTTTACAAAGAAAAGCACATATGCACAAGCTCACAGTGCATTGTAAGCTTGCAGATAGTCTAATTTTGCCATTCCTGGAAAATTGTTAAAGTATGAAATAGGTCTTGGCTTTTTAATTTTTAATGTGGCATTAGTTAATAAAAGAACATTTATAGGGTAATAACAACACATTATGGACAGTGGACTAGACTATATTCTATAGTCTATTTTGCACGGATATGAGTACACGTGTGGCTTGAGATTTTGACCACAACTTAAGAGTCATGTCAGCGCAACAGTTCAAAAGACACTGAAGCTATTGTTGTTACATTAAAATGATTTGTTTAATCAGTCTCGTTGTGGACATTGTTTTAAACCATTACAGCATTGTAAAAAAAAAAGAGAAAGAAAGAAAGAGAACAGCTACAGTACAGTGCACATTACTTACAAATACTGTAAAACACTCACAGCTGTCAAATTCATGATGGAAACAAGTAGTGCAAAAATATTCCATGGCGGATATTAAGTGGACCAATGTTTTAGTTTGTCCCACAACCTCTCCCAAGACAGCATTTGATACGCTACACCAGTGGTTCTCAACCTTTTCAGGCCGTGACCCCCAAAATAAATCATATTTTAACTGGGACCACCCCCCCCCCGAGGAGAATTAAGAGTTGAGGCATTACATTTAGTAAAACACGGTTCTATTGTGAAAATAGCAGATCTACATGCTCACGCGAGGCGTTGTAAGCATGTAGATCAGCTATTTTCACAATTTCTGCCTCTATATTTGACAATTTTTAATTTGTCATTTTAGAGACATTAAAACGTCTTATGTTGATCTGTTAAGAAAGACAACAATGTTGCATTAATTGAATCATCTGGGGACTCGCCTGGGGGTCCCGAACCACAGGTTGAGAACCACTGTGCTACACAGATAAAAGACAAAAGTAACACACTGAGTAAAGAGGCTTGGTTTGTCAAAATAATTGCTGGGGTTGGTATTTTTGTAAACAAGATTTGTGTGGTCTTAAGTTGGAGTTTGCCGTTTCAGTCATTTACAGGCACATGACAGGTATGAAACTTGTTAATCCTCACTGGCTGTGTTTACATGCACTTGCAGGTATATTCCACTTGTACTGCTCATTCAGAATACAAATGAGGGACGTCTTATGCGGTGGTCCGCGGCGTGATTAGCCCACATAGTTACAGCCATTAACCAGCCCACAACAGCCCTGCCAATCGGACTGCACAACGGTTTGTGTGTTGGTCTGGTGAGTGGGAGCCCCTTGGTTCAATCCCTGCTTCCGCGCATCACTACACCAGCAACAGCTACATTTTGGTTTATAACTGGAAGAAGTGAGACGACGAGTTACAGTAGGTCTGGTCATTGGAAGTGTGCAGTTGTTGGCTGTCAAACCGCCAAGACAAGAATGCATTGTCCTCCAAAAGCCTAGTTCAGAGGCCAAACTGTTATACTTCATTGTACAATGGTGTTGCATGCATAAAATATAGCCGATCTACAGTATAAGCTCACACAACTGTGAGTCTGTGACGCATTGTGCGCTTGTATGTTCAGCGCTCGACACCGTCATACGACAGAGCATAAATCAAGCATTAGAACGTTGCGGGGAAAAATTGCAGAGGTCTGAATTAGCTTTGTTCTTAGTCCATGGCTGTGGCTAACTCACGCTAGTGCACGAATATAGGTTACCTGGTGCAGTAGAGGTAGGTGTGGAGCACAACTAGTGGTGAAACAATGTCACACAGATGTTTGTCACAGAGAATGTAATCCCCACCCATAAGGTGATGAAAAAAAAACGACCCCTTGGGCAGCATAAAAGATAAAAGATCCATTTTGGCACAAAGCTCTGGACAGAATGTCTAATTAGGGAAAGAGTATAGCTAAGCCCTTTTGGTACAGGTACAACATGATGTAAATATTATGGTGACATACCGTAACTCCACTGAATGATGTACAAAAGGTGACCTTTCAAACCTGTCAGTTAAAAAAATAAAACAATCATCCCCAAAAAGCATTATTAAGAATAATCTTTGGCAATTAGCAAAGAGCACCATGTCAAGCAATTCATATCTTCATTTAAAATGTCCCAGCTAAATTCATTTTAAAAACGTGTGAAAAATGAGCAGATTTTCACAGACTTTCTCTGATTAGTCAACTAATCAATCATACTATTTATAGAATTTCCCTTTTTCCCCCCTCATTGAATATTTATTTCTTTTACGGTTTAAGCTTCATTGAATGAAACGTTAGGCCTCAGCCTAATTTAACTTAAAGGACAACTTTAGTTTTTTACAACAAGGGTTCATATTTTACTGCTGGCTTAGTGTATCTAAAAAGACATTAAGCCACTTGTAAGCATGCCCCCATGCGTACGCATGCCCCACATTTTAGCAAGGTAAACACAATAAAACAATAGAACGAAGCTAATGAAAACATTTTAACACCTACTTTTTCTTTTCTCTAATTACAATCTAAAATATGAACCCTTTTTGTAAAAAAAAACAAAGTTGTCCTTTAACCACTGACCTTAACCTATTTTTATACGAGCTGCCTTGTTTTTGATGTTTTTGGAATGATGCGGTTCGGTGTGTTTTCTCCTAGCCTGCCTGATCCATTCCTTGAAGGCCTTCACCTCCAGGGCCCGGGCCTCCAGCACGGAGGGAGGGTCGTAGTTGTTGTTGTAGCGGAGGTCCAGGTGGTGCGCACCGTCAGGGATCACCACGGCCACCAGAGAGTCCGAAATGTTCCGGGTCACTCCGCCGCTCGACCACGGATCCAGGCCGCCATTACTGGAAAAAAGGAAAGAACAGCAGACAAAGAGTGCATATGAGATTTTATACAAAAGAATTAAATGACTAGGGTAGCAGGCCGGACACCTAGGTTGCCGAAGCAACCTGACTGCGTGTCCCGACAAGCTTTGCTGCGTGACACTTGCCTTCTCTCTCTCCCAATTTCCAGTCAGTCTACTGTAAAACTATCAATTAAGGCAAAAGACCCCCAAAAATATATTTAAAAAAAATTCTTGCGGGGCGTCCGGTGGCCTACTGGTCAAGGCGCATACCACATAAGCACCGGCACATAGGCATGGTTGCTGCGGCGTCGCCGGTTCGATTCCCGATCCGGACGACCTTTGCCGCATGTCACTCCCCATCTCTCTCTCTCCCCATTTCCTGTCAGTCTACTGTGCTAAGGCATAAAAGCCAAAAAAATAGATTAAAAAAAGAAGTCTTGCAAGAGTTAACAATGCTCACCGTCACAAATTGATGAAGACGCTAGCCAGATTGTGGCATTTTTCCCGATACCAAGAGCACAAATGATGCACTTGGGAAGATTGTACTCGTCATAAAACCAGACCACACATCTTTCTAGTTGAGACTAACTGGTAATAACAATGTTTCGTATAACACTATTACCTGAAGATGATGTTGCTGTGCGACGCGATGTCCTTTCCTCCGTAGACGGTCCGTGTCCATTCGGCCCGCGGCCGCACTCCAAACATGGCGTGGCATTCATCCGAGAAGCCCTGGAAGTTCCACTCCTGGGGCTCGAACATGTCCTGTACGCCATCGGTGCACATGGGCATCACCATCTCCGTGCACGCCTGGAGAGGACGACAGACTCCGCCTGGTTTAGACTTCATTGTACAATGTTTATGAGAATGAGCCATTTAGCGGCTGGAATTAGTACAGGCGCCTGAAGCGGATTCAACCAACCAACAGGTGTATCCGGCACTCTAACACAGATGACATGGTGGTGCCTGCCTAGCTCTCACCCTACCACCTACTCAATCTGTTTGTTACTGGCAACCTTTTATACTCAGCTGGAGGCAATTAGTTTGGACTTCACCATGTCAAGGGGTAGTTAACAACAAATACATAAATACATATAACATTAACCCTTATAAAATACATAAAAACTCCATTAACTGCTCCACTAATGATTCTACTACAACATTAATTTACACTACGTCCTCCTTAGAAATTGTAAATACACATTACGACCCCCCCTCTGCCATCCTGACTTGGTCCAGCCCAAATGCACTGGAAGACAGCGGCAACTTGAGGTACAGTACATGTTAGGTTTTCCGGGGTCCGCTCAATATGCTGACGGGCCGCTGTTCCGACTAGCGTCTGCAGGTTAGTTACTCGTCACGGTTACTGAGGTTAGGTTTAGGGTTAGGGTTAGTTTTAGTGTCGGAATACTGGCCCGTCGGCACACTGATGCGGACCCAGGTTTTCCATCCTCACTTTACAATAGGTTACCAATTGTTCCCCCCAAGACGACAGCGTTGTGGAGAGGGCGTCGCATGGTGCAAGGGTTATGCTTTACTGCGGTCTCCCTGGCCTTTTGTGTTACAAAATGTACAGCAAAACAACTGCGAGATGTTGGCCTAACGACTGCCTTGACTTTAGATAGATCTATCGTTGGCTCTGTCCCGGTTCTTAAACGTGTGTGTAGCTTCCTATGTGTGACTTGATTCCCCCGTGTTTGATTCCCTGTGAAAGTCTGGACATTTGTAAACATTTCTGTATGCAAATTATGCATGTGTTTATTTTTTAATGGAAGGATGTGAATAAATATTTTACTCCAAATATGCTTATTTGGTTGATGTTTAGATCCTCCCAAAAAACTAAAATAGTGAGAATGTAGGCTTCACCAAAAGGGACAGTGTCTGTCTTGTCTTCAGAATGTCACCACATTTGGACTAATTAACCCTATATGCCTAACCTCACACTAACTATTTGTCTGACTATTGGGAGCAGAATCCATGTTTTATGATAATGAATTCATGAACAGTATATACTGTAGCACATTTCCAGACATAGTCACAAAGTGCTTTACAGAGCAAGGTAAAAGAGCAACATGATAAGCATTTAGGGGGAAACTACAACAAAAGATGAATGAATACAATATAGCACAGTAGGCACAAAATGTAAAACAGACATACAGATATAATAGATTAAACAAAAGAAAAATGTCAAATGTAGAATATAAGAAGGGGATTTTAGGTGGGTTTTCAGAAGGGATTTAAAAGATGACACTGATTTTGTTTTTTAACAGGTAGGGCGTGTGGCTGGCCTATGATGTCACTCATCTAAATTAAGACGTGATCAAGTACATTTACTTGAGTAACTGTGCTTAAATGGATCATATTTGTATTTTTATAAGTAAAGTAGAGTTCATCCATGTCTCCTGAGGTCCGGTCTTTGAGGTCCTCCTAACAATATTATACTTTGTAATATTGTGCTGCCCGACACTGGTAACATAAACACCAAACCACTGGTATGGGCTTTCAAGTTTTAATTGGAACATCACAGAGGAGAAAGCAGAAACCTATTTTGAAAAAGGCAGCACATCGAAAATCCCAAGGGAAGGATGACAAGATACTCATATTTCACTCATTTATTTGGCTTTCATCACAACAGAGCATACATAATATAGGCTACTGTATGGGACAATCACTATCCACTTGAACAGTAAAGGTATTATAAATGAGCATAAGATGAACATACAAACATAGTATGACAACACATCATGAATACAGAATAAACAATGAACCATGCCAATCTCCTGAACAGTGTTTTTGTCCCGTTTGGTGTGTTTGCAGTTTTACATAAACCATTAAGCAGTGATACAGTAATGGTACAGAGAGACAGAGAGCAAACAAACTCAACTGGGAAATTAATTCAGTCTTACCATTTATATTATACTGTATATATTGTGATGTCAACCCGGAAAACATTAGTCAAAAACTTTACAAAAAGTAGGTTCACTTTGCTGTCAAAACAATCTCGGACTGAGAACAATAGCGTGTTGCCTGTTGCAACCACACTAATAAAACACGAGAATTAGGGTAAAAATAATAAAAGAAAATCCTACAGTTATCTCTAAAGGCCATGTTCATAAACAGGCCTACAACAGAATCTAAAGCCTATGCTTACTGTAAAAGTAGCCATCTATGAGAATTCCATTTCCATGGACGACTCTGACTCTGACTCTGACTGGACTCTGAATGGATGGAAGAATTGTATAAATTCCATGATTTTCTCAGAGTCTCGATCATAGTTTTTAAGACTGTTCTCAAATTCAATGAGATTCTCTCTCTGCACTATTGTTTTCACATCCTCCTTCACTTGGTCATATGTGTCATTCTTGTGAAAGGAGGTGTAGCGGAGGTATGCCTCCAGTACATGAAACCTCTGTCTTTCCACTATCTGGATGATGATTCTAGGAAGAATGCGGTACAAGGGTTGGGCGTACTCAATTAAACTCTGGGTTTGTCCTCCCTGGGTATTATAGGCATAGCCCCCTGTGTGCATTGCAACAACATTACAAAACTCATCAAAGACGGGGGAGCCAGATGCCAAATAGTGAAAGCATGTATCATAAGCTAAATCTGGGCTTTGATTAACCAGGTGGTTTAAGTCAGCTGACCCTTTAAAGTATGGTTCAGTAATAAGGTGGTAAAACTCTTGATAACGGTGCCCTGCCACATTTAGACGGTCACCAATTGGAATGGTGTAGCATGTGTCAAACTTTTTCACTCCTCCGCTGGGGTGTCCGATAATACGGATTCCACCCCACTGAGATGTAGAGGTTATAAAGTTACTCAACAATCCGGTAAAGGGTTTGTCAAGCTCCAACAAAGCCCAATCGTGAACACATCCCAAATGATCCTTAAGATATTCAAAGCAAAAAACCTCGCGTTTAACAGGCAATGAAACCCCCTGGCTCTCTAGATCTTCATAATTGAAAGAGACTGTGACCTCCTGAGTCAGACGTTTTCTGCTAACATGAAAAACGTCTCCAATCACATGAGCACATGTGAGTATGAACTTATCAAACAGGAGAAAACCACTTCCTATAGGTCGTCCCTCTGCTCTCAGCTGACATACAGAGTGAGCCCGAACCATTAACTGCCTCATCATTTTCACTTCCTGGCCACCAATCTTTTCCAGATTCTTTCCATATTCCACACGGAAGAGCACTTTTGTTGGTTCAGATTTTCCTTCTCTATCTTTCATGTGCTTGACTAAATCTTCATACTGTGCACGCAGGAGAGTTAGGATTTTCTTAGAATCTGGAATTCGACATGGTTTGGCCCAAGTACGAGAAGTATTTTGTCTTGCTGTGTGCTCAGTTGTTGCGGACTGCTGTGGGGAACAGGTACTGGAACTGGGACTGGTCAAAGTAACGCAACACGCAGTACTGTTTTTACTGGTATTAGTACTAGAACTGATACTGGCACTGGCACTGGTACTAGTACTAGTGGTACAGGGGACTGGTTGATTTGACTGGCTCTTCAGTGGAGCATATTTATCATCCCGTATGATCTTGAAGGTTTTGTCATCAAGATTATTAACAAGAAAGGACATTTCTGTGATTCTGTCATTACTTATGTTTTTCAGCGAGCATTTAGTGAAAACATAACTTTTGAAGCGTCCATCTCGACTCAAAGCTTCCTCTACGGTTTCTCCTTCAAATGCGTACACACTAAGTTCCTCAGCTATGGCTTTAAGATTCTTATTGTTCAGAATGTTATACTTTATCTTTTGACCTCCTTCTGTTTTCAGATGAAAGACTACTGCCTTTTGTTGGGGAGAACCAACTACACTCTTTGGGGGTTCAGAGTTTCCCTCTGCTTTCATGTATTCAATAATCAGAAGATCATCTTTTCCAATTAACCAGCATGGAAAGTGTGTGCTGATAGCTTTTTTATCTCTCAGGATTACAAGTTCTTTGTCTTTAACCTTTTTGGCATTCTTTTTATGTGAAAAGGACGATGACGTCTGTAGTGCATCTACAACGGTCTGGTCGCTGGTACAGGTGATCTCCCTCTGTGATCCTGCACTTCCAGTGGTATATGCAAAGGAATGGCTGTCATGATGTCCTTTTTTTTCCTGAGAAAAGAACAAATAAGTCATATTAATTTCAGGCTTTTTTTTTTGAGCGGTGCAAACCGCTCCTATGGACCGCTTTTTTACCAAAATGATGATGTCACTAATGATAATGACCAATGAAACACTTCGATTCTGTTGATTTGTCCATGATGTCATAGGCACAGAGACACCCGATTGGTTCACCCTGATTTAGAACGCGTTTAGGCCGCAGAAAATACGTCATAAAAAATTATGTCATAGGCACAGAGATTGGTTCACCCTTTAGGTCGGAGAAAATAAACATGGTGTCCAATCAAATGCTTACTTGATTATGAATTGACCAAACTGAACAGACCAATGAATTTGAATTTCAAAATTGTATTAAATGAATATCACCCATAAGCAGAGAAAACAACCACACTTTTAGACAGACTGTGGATAATTTCACAGGTTATGAATGATAGGCAACTAATACAAGTTTAAAATACAAATAAACAGCTTTTGAAAAGAAATATGATGTCACTAATGATGATGACATGAGTTAGCTAGACCAATGAAACACTTCGATTCTGTTGCTTTGTCCATGATGTCATAGTCACAGAGGCACCCGATTGGTTCACCCTTTAGGCCATTTCAAAATTGTATTAGATGAATACCACTGATAAGCAATAAAATAACCACACTTTTAGACAGACTGTGGATAATTTCACAGGTTATAAATGACAGGCAGCTAATACAAGTTTAAAATACAAAAGAACAGACTTTGAAAAGCTAAAATATTCATCTTCTGGCCTCTTCTCGCCTCTCTGGAGATCGACTCTCTGTAGCTCTACTTATTTTGGAAAAGATAAGTATCCACACGCTTCCCCTCTGCTCCAAGGCTCCACCATGGTCACCTTGCCCTTTGGTTTCCTCTCCCAGTAACTACCAAAGATATATAAAAAGCTAGATGCCTCGTTTGCCTCTACAGTTAATTGGAGCGATGTTCTAGTCCGGACTTCCTGGAAAAACTAAGGGAACGCTGTCAGTCAAAGTACTATATACCATCTATTGTGACATAGACATGACATCATGTATATGATTGAATAGAATTGGTTTATATTGATGATGTATATTGTGAATGTTAACCTAGTGATTGTGAATGCTAACTTGCTAGTGTTGATTGATCATGGCCACACACACACACACACACACACACACACACACACACACACACACACACACACACACACACACACACACACACACACACACACACACACACACACACACACACACACACACACACACTTCAATTTAAAAGGGAAAAGCATTTATGATTATTTAAAGAAAAGGCTTGAAAATCGAAGTCCACAATATATCATGCTCCCTAAATATTTTTGCACCGCTCACTTCGCACGGGTGCGATTTTTCTTTTTTTTTTCAGTACAAGCATAGACTGAACAGTATTCTAACACACACATTATTAATTTGATTATCTGTTGCTTACAGATAATTAACAACACACACTTTTCCTATTTTTACACATTCAGAAAGTAATGTGAGGGGTTGCAACCCACAGGCTGAGAACACCTGGCTTACATCACAAGTCAGCCTAATGCAGGCTTTGTTTCATCGTGTGCATGTCAGTGAGTCATACATAATGCGAGTCATAGATAATTGTGGGCTCGCCTGGAAGGCGAGCACACGTATGTTATCTTCATTATTTATTTGTTTATATACTATACTATACTAGTCAGTATCTCCTCAAAACTTTGGCGCGATTCATCTCCTACACGCTTACACCTTTCAACACCATTCAAATGTTTATGTGTTCAGCTTACTGAGGACACGTGTGCTTGTATTTTTCGTTTTGAAGAATAATTATAAAAAAATAAAAATGTTTAAATTTAAGCACCCAATGCATTTCCAATGGGTTTAGTGAGTGGGGACAGAGTGAGACAGAGGAAAGGGACCCATGTTTATGTTAAGGCGCTGTGGCTGCAATATTCAAACTTCAGATATGCTATTTATATCATTGCGTTCACACAGGTCTGCTCTCTGATTTGATCCAAATATCTAAGCTGTGTGATGTATATATTCTGAGTTAAAACTACACATATCTCTAAATGTCCCTCTCCACTCTACTGATTGAAACAGCTGTGATTAAAGGCCTGTCTGTCATTGGCTGTTCTGTGGTGCTGCAAAGTAACCAAGTACATTTACTCAAGTATATACAAGTACTTGTACCTACAGTACAATTTTGAGGTACTTTTACTCTACTTTCCATTTTTGTTACATATACTCTACTATAAATACAGCATTTGACAGCTTCAGTTACTTGTTACTTTGCAGATTTTATTATTAATAAAAAAACATAGATGGACCACTTAATACTGCTATGAAGTTGATCTACAATGTGCACACGCACGCACGCACGCACGCACGCACGCACACACGCACACACGCACACACGCACACACACACACACACACACACACAAACAACTGTTACTGTGCTACTGTGGAGACGTTTGCTTGTATTTGTCTTTGAGACATGTTTTGTAGTGTTAGAAATTTTAGTTAAAAAGAATAAGGTTTTAGGATCCCGGGCAATGGGATTTACAGTATATATCCTAGAAACCGCAGGGACACTCAGCCGTATTAGTGGTTGTTGGTTGTCAGGGAGATATCACAACCAATGCATTTTCAAATCAGATCCACAAACACAATAAAAGTCATGCTCCACTCCTCAGTCTGGAGTGGCCACATAGAAGAACGCCTTGGTTATAGACATAGTGGAGGACAGATGTGATCTGGGATTGTTAACCTACAGTATATGCACTCAATATACACCTCTAGAACACATAGAATATGTACAGTACAGTAAGGTTCAGTAGAGTACAGTAAAAGTACAGTAAGGTTCAGTAGAGTACAGTAAAGTACAGTAAGGTACAGAAAGGTACAGTACAGTAAGGTATAGTAGAGTACAGTACAGTAAAGTACAAAACAATAGAGTAAGGTACAGTAGAGTACAGTAAGGTACAGTAGAGTACAGTAAAGTACAGTATAGTAAGGTACAGTAGAGTACAGTACAGTAAGGTAGAGTACGGTACAGTAGAGTACAGTATAGTATAGTACAGTAAGGTACAGTACAGTACAGTACAGTACAGTACAGTAAGGTACAGTACAGTAAGGTACAGTAGAGTACAGTAAAGTACAGTAAGGTACAGTACAGTAGAGTACAGTAAAGTACAGTACACTACAGTAAGGTACAGTAGAGTACAGTAAAGTACAGTACAGTACAGTACAGTACAGTACAGTACAGTACAGTACAGTACAGTACAGTACAGTATAGTAAGGTACAGTACAATACTGTAAGGTACTGTACCTTACAGTACCTTAAAGTATCCTATTTGTTGGGTTGGAAGCAAGCCCACACTGTTTCGAAGGAACAGTATTTCTAGTGACTCACTGATATGGCTGTTGTATGTACACATTCTAAAGTGGAATAGAGAGGAAGGAATACAATTGATGGTTTAAATTGTATATTAGACCACTGTAATTAGATAAAGTAATTGGTAATGTAAGAATTTGCATCATACAATATTACCTTGACATCTTGTTCAATTCCATCCTTGGCATCCATTTTGAGTGGTAATGGCAGCTGATGGGTATCTGTTGAGGTGAGTGAATGTGAATTATTAACATAAACAATACATAAGGTGGTGGTGAACTCTCCCACCAACCAGTGGAATAAATCACTGAGGTTCTATGAAGAACTGACAACAGTTAATGTCCAGAGCCACATATCTCACCAACTGGACTAGTTCTACTACTAAACTACTAGTTCTACAACTATACACTACTAGTTCCACAACTATTTAATGTAAAGCACTTTTAATCTACTTTGAAATTTGCTTTACTGTATCTTAACTAACGAAAGATGCTGGGTCAGAAAGTACTGGAGACCTCCTTCCAAAGACGACCTGGAATTCTGAACATAACACAAAATGTACCGTATTTAACATTTAATTTCAAATTAGAGGAACACTAATCAATGATTCTCTAAACTTTTCCTTTTCCTATGTTAGGCGAGCCATGACTCATTGATCAGCATCACATCTAACTTTGTGATGCAACAAGAGCAGCAGTTGCATCAGACCAGATGACAGGCTTTATTCTAGGTACCAATGAGGAACTCATTTATATTAATTACACTTTATGAAGTCTCATATAGCCTGCCTTAGCCACAGAAGACAGGTTGCTGCCGCTACGGTCCTGTACAAAATGCACAACCCCCACTGCTCAAGGGACCTCCAGGATATGCTCCCTCCCCCATACGTTAGACGGCGAACCACCCACCTACGCACAGCCATGCCAGAACATGCTCTCAGCCCCCCAGGCTCCAATACACGCACACTGACAGGGGATTTTCTACACTTACGGGGACAAAGGATGTCTGTGTTCTCTCCAGTCAGCCAATGTCCACTTCAGGTTGAACACAGGAACAAAGTTTGTCTGTGTTCTCTCCAGTCAGCCAATGTCCACTTCCGGTCGCCAGGAGCTTCAGTCGCTGTTTGACACCTAGTTGTATTTAATAAGAGTAGGGTTTAATTACATCTACTCTGAACATGGAAGACTAAAACAGTTCCAGCCTAGAGAGGGAGAATGAGAGATTGCTACTTACTGCATATCGAGCAGGTGAAGAAGTGGAAGTGGTGAAGAAGTGGAAGTGTTTAGAGTGACGCCTGTATTCTTGAGTCAAGGGAACGCCACCTGTCATGCCCCTCACAAATCACTGTTTTGCCTACGCATATTTATTCACGTTGGCACTGATAGGGTTTGATAGGGCGGCTTTTGGGACGTACATGTCTTGGAGGCCAACGGTGGTGAGAATTGTTTCAATAAGAACAACTGGGTCGGGTTTTCTGGTGTATTTTTTTGAATGACGAACACAATAAAATGATTACTCTGTCTCATTGACAGAGTCTGCCCGGACGTCCAGTCTACACGTCAGACGCAGCTGACATGCAGAGGGAAGCACCCCAAATAGCAGATGACTTCAAGCATTTATGCTCTGCTTTGCCCCTCCTTAGGGGGAGGGGCAATAGTGGGAGGGATCATACAAACAGGTTAACAATTAGCTGGCACAAAGTAATATACAGAAATATAAATAAATGCATTGTACATGAATAGTTATTCATCTTTCTGATAAGGATGGACAGTATAGAAGATTACATGGCATATGATGTTAAACGTATATGAAGGCACAATATAGACAGATAGATACAGAGAGAGAGAGAGAGAGAGAGAGAGAGAGAGAGAGAGAGAGAGAGAGAGAGGAATAGGGAGAGAGATAGAGAAGTGTGTGTGTGAGAGAGTGTGTGTGTGTGTGTGTGTGTGTGTGTGTGTGTGTGTGTGTGTGTGTGTGTGTGTGTGTGTGTGTGTGTGTGTGTGTGTGTGTGTGTGTGTGTGTGTGTACACGTCAGAGAGGCGACCGAGTATTTCCCGGTGAACCTAAGCGCAACGGTGGGGGCTTGGGAGTGTGGGGAACACGCACCACTGACTATGGAGAGGTTATATAGCTTAGCCTTTATGTATTGAGAATGAGAGGCACTCTTGCAGATTTCGAAAGAGACTCGTCGCCAATTGCAAGATAGTAAAAGTTATTTGGGGCCATGATGATATCCTTTTCTTCCCACAACTAGACTAAGGATTTATATTGTCTGTGTTATTGTTTACAACCACAATTATTCACGTGTGGCAAGATCGCGGTTCACTAGTTTTTAGTAGGCTATAGTGTAGGCTTAGAAGCCTTTTCAAAAGTTAATTTAATGTTTTCCACTTTATAATGATTTCCTTTATCCTCATCTAATCTTGCGCTAATGCACGCAACTGTTTTCACAGGTTTTAAGGCCGTGTAGGCTTTTCAGAAGTTCATTTAATGTTCTCGATTTAATGATTTCCTTTATCGTCATCTTGCGCTAATGCACGTAACTGTTTTCGCCAGGTTTTAAGGTCTTATTTTAGTTGTTTCTCATAAGCTCGCAACCCTCCTTGCCCATCGGCCCCCACCTTTGCGCTTAGGTTCACCGGGAAATACTCGGTCGCGTCAGAGAGGGGGGGAAATGGAGGGGTAGGGGGAGAGGGAACCTCAACAAGTACTAGAGGTCAAAGGTTATCTCCCAGGGCAGCTGCAAGACAGAGGGTGTTATCACACAGTAGGTAGGTGACCTGTGTTTCTTTTACACAGGTCAGGACAATGTGTCAAGAACCATTTGCCGTCCATGTGTTGGGTCTAAGTGAGAGAGCCATACTGTAGTCATGTATTTAGAACACACACACACACACACACACACATATATATATATATATATATATATATATATATATATGTCATAGTATATTAGAGAAACAGCACATTCGAGACGCGGAGCACTCGTGGTGCGGCACGGGGCGGAGCAAGCGGTCGCCAAAACAACGTACTCCAGGCGGTGCGCCGCTCTATTGTCCACGACACTGCGAGCGGCTACCGAAGCCCCCCTGTATCCACGAAGCCCAAACGAGTTACGAGGCCCCCCTGGGTCCACGAAGCCCCAAGCGGCGCGAAGGCCAGCGGACCTTGGTCCTGCTCTTCGCCCCCGAGCGCCGCAGGCGCGAGTGGCCGCGAAGAGCGGGCCAGGGCCGCGCGGCCGGCGGAGCGCCGCGCGAGTTACGAAGCCGTGGTGAATGCAATCGTTATATTTATGCCCAGGCCGTAAGGCCTGGGCAAGCGCACGTTAAACGCCCTGTCCAAGTGACTACAATGGAGCTAATGGCTAGGCTAGGCTAGGCTAGGCTAGGCTAGGCTAGTAAATAAAGAGTAAACACTTCCGGTCTGCGGCGAGTTCAAAGCGTGACGTAACTCTCTTATATACACTCTGGTGAATGGCAGAGCAGTGGCTGACGTCGCCATCTGGTGGTGATTAGTGTGTGGTGAACGTCAAAACGAGTGCTCCTTGACAACTTTTACTGGTTTCTTGAACATACTGTAACATATATATATATATATATATATTGTGTGAGCTAAAGTAATAATTCAACCGTAACAGCACAAGGCAATATAATCGATATGGCAATAGTTTATTTGCCAATACTGTATTGATACTTCAGGCCGTAGTATCGCAATACTTTGAGGAAAATAAAATATGTTCCCATACATCTGGTCGTGACACTCCGCTGCCTCTGGATGTCGCTTTACTATAGTAGCTACTTCCCCTTCCCACGGTTCAGTGAGTGAGGTCTCTCGAGAAAATGGCTGGGAACGACGAAAACAACATTAGAGCAGCGTCTTCTGATATATCGCAATAGTATCGTATCGCAAAGATTTGCAATATATTGTGATACTATTGCATCGTGACGCAAGTATTGTATGTATTGCATCACAAGATTCTTGCCAATATCCACCCCTATTAGCAGGTAAACAATGATGTCTAAACAACATGCTATCTTAATAACATTCTGTACAGTAGAAACTATAGGATTAGCAGGTAAACAATGAACCTAGCAATGCATATGTCTAAACAACAAGCTATCTAAATAACATTCTGTACATTAGAAACTATAGGATATCAGGTAAGCAATGAACCTAGCAAATGTCTAAAACAACATGCTATTTAAATAACATGCTATACATTAGAAACTATAGGATAGCAGGTAAAAAAGGAACTTAGCATCGGTCTCAAAAACATGCTATCTAAATAGAATTCTTAACATTTTGTGATCAAGAATAAATTAACACAAATCAATAAACATATTTCATTTTTACATCAAAATAGAAGAGACACACTAATTGGCAGCCTACCGGGCATATGCGGCATGCCTAGTATACATGACTACCTAGTTTCAAGATGTAACAGCAAAACAGCAGCACGATGTTGACCTCATGACTGCTGTGGCTTTAGATGGAACTTTTGTTGGCTCTAGTTGTGCCGGTTGTTAAATGTTTGCGTAGCTTCCTATGTGTGCCCTGATTCCCCGTGTTTGATTCCTGTGAAAGTCTGGTCGCCCTGCGTGGTGCAACTTCTGTTGTGATTATTTTAAGTAGAGCTTCTGTTGCTGCCATTCTTTGGTTTCCGTCTCCACTACATTCCCGGGTCAGTGGTGTGATAGGGCAGGGGTTTTCAAAGTGGGTGACGGGGCACCCTGGGGTGCCGCGACGGCAGTCCAGGGGTGCCGCAAGATAATTTGATAATATTTGGAATTTATTTGGACAAAATATTTAGTATCATTTTAAACTTGAAGTACAACGTTATTTTCTATCAGTTCTAACCAAAATGGCTATTATCCCAACGTTTTCCTCACAACATAATCACTAAAATATCGTCACTGTCGGGCAGAAACCTTGTATCTCCAAGTTTCAAATGTGTACGTCTTTTGGTAAAGCAAAGCCCTGCTTCATCATACAAGACTGTCGCACAAATCTTGTGAAAACAGCCGATCTACAAGCACACACGCGAGGCGTTGTGTGCTTGTAGATCTGCTGTTTTCACTAGTTTAGTACATTTTATAGATGATAAATACAAAACGAACGGTTTTAGACACACAAGGTTTACACCCAACAACGACGATATGCTATAAATATAAGGTGCTGGGAGTGAAAATTATAATGTAGGGGTGCCTCGGATTAAAAAAAATCTATGGGGTGCCCTGAGACAAAAAAGTTTGGGAACCCCTGTGATAGGGGGATGTGTGGATTTGATGAAGGATAACAGATAAAATTATTTTACATTATTTTAACTCAGTTATAGTCTGGAAACATATTTGTTTTTCTATAGCCTTTTTTCCCCCTTCTTATTTCCATACTTATCCAGACCTGGAATTTCGAACTAACATCTAATTCCATACTTTCCACAATTTCCATGCTTGTGTACAAACAAACCCTCAATGTGCACAAATGGTTAACAGAGGACCTCTCTGTTCCAGTGTTGCTTGGCAAAATGTTTTTGCTCGCCGAATCGATTAGTTCGATAAAACTGTTGAACACCTACGTTTTACTTCATCATATTCTCATGCTGATATAATACCTGGTAATACCAGCCCAGGAAGCCCAGGTTTCCCGTGGCCGTCTGGGAGGTGTTGAGACACGCAGTGGTTCCTGTGTAGTTGTAGTACACCTTGACTGCCTGGGAGACGCCCTGCAGCAGCTGGTAGTCAGACACCGTGGACTGGAAGCTGAGGTACTTGCAGACCACCTTGGACACAGAACACAATAAAACAATACACAACGACATGGTGAGAATTGTGTTTGTTGTCCGTTGTTCATTGTTTTAACCTTCCCTACAAAGGATTTTCAGGGATTGGGGTGCCCGCTGTCCGATTGGGGCTCCCGCTGTCCTAGTGGTCCAGACGCATACCACATAGGCTCTGATGCCTGACAGTGTGTCGCAGGTTCGAGTCCCGTTCCCGACGACCTTTGCTGCGTGTTACTCCCCATCTCTCTCCCCATTTCCTGTCGGTCTACTGTCCTATCAATAAAGGCATAAAAGCCACAAAAAGATCTTTAAAAAAAAGAAGGAAGAAGGGAAAAAAAGGGAAAATAGTACATTTACAAGCTCACAACATATCGTTGTGAGTGATGCAACACGTTCTTGGTATATAGAACTGTGCCTCCCATTTATACCACTATAATTGGGTGGCATTTAGGATGGTTTGAACTAAGAGAATGTACAAAAGACTCGAGAGTTAAACTTACACTGAAGATTCTACAGCGTACTGTATATTGGGGCACCAGAGCATAGTTTTGGCCTAATTCATATCGAACTGGGATCCTGACAATTAAAACGTTTATTAAAAAAAAAAAGTGTTTAACCTGCTGAAGACATCCATACATTATGAGGCAAAATAATGTGACAGGAAGTCAGAAGAGGTATTAATACTTGCAATGCAGCATCAGAGTGAAAAAAACAGACAAACAAAAAAGGCTGTTTCTCTTAGATCTGAGCTGTTTACAAGGCTCCTACTGTGGCCCACAGGGCGTTCTTTTTTTTTCCTCCTACAAGTGGTGGCGCCTGATTTGCATATGAAATTCACTAGAACGAAGAGTAGACCCAACTTCAATTTATTGCCCTGAACTTGGCACAAGAGGAAATATGTCCCTTCTGCATTTTACTTTCCTGCAAGAAAACACGCAAAACACTTCAATGCTCAATCGTCAAACACGCAGCGCGAACCTGACGAACGCACGAGTCTTCGTTTTCCCCCCCAAGTTAAAACTATACACGTTTATATCATAGTCGACAGTTTCAGCTTGTACTTGTTCTCACTGTAGCTACGTGGCCTCGCTTGTTGTTATGGCAGCAGCGACAGAGTTTGGCCGCGGCCGCCCTCTTTGTGAGGGCACAGAAAACTGGGCCTCGCTTGTTTCGGGAGGGCTGGAGCTGTGCTGGAGCGGAGTCTGTCACTGGGCGCTTTTGTCTACGGGGCCGGGGAGGAGTTGGTGGTCGATGGATGAGGAAAGCCGCGGACGTGTCCAACTAAAAGATTTACACCGTGAAAAGGAGACTAAGAAAGTACAATTGCTCCAAAGCATCTTCTCTCGCCTACTTTTCAGATGGGATTAAGGCTTTAAACATTCATCTATGCCAACAGATTTCTCTCCTCTAAGCCCTCAATACTGCGTTCTCACAGTCACTCACATAATCACATTAGCTTTGTCATTAAAAAAAAAGAGCTCCTCTTTTAGCGCCCGGTGCCTAAACCGCTTAAACCACCCATAGGGGTCGCATACATTAAATGCACAGAGCCTCGGAATGACCATTTAGTGTTTATCTTACCAAACCTGTTGCACCACAGAGACACCCCACACACAGCCCAAGGCGTCCACTGGTATATTGTAAAAAGTCAGTGAGAGATGTAGAGTGGATAAATTAGCCAGAAAAAAAACAAAAAACTGTCTATAGTGACAGTAAACAGTTTTTGTCATGCGACCGGATTGTGGGGCACGGCAGAGGGGTGTTCAAGCACTACACTGAGAGTTTAGGGTCAATAGCGGGACTCGGTTTATGCACGTGAGGCGTCCAGGCGTCTGCGAGTACACACACACACACACACACACACACACACACACACACACACACACACACACACACACACACACACACACACACACACACACACACACACACACACACACACACACACACACACACACACACACACACACACACACACACACACACACACACACACACACACACACACACACACACACACAGGGCCCCGAGTCAGTGCGGCTTCTCAAAAACAGCCGCTGTACTGTCACAAGTGCCTTTCAAGGAAGAACAAAAAGGCGTTTGTAATGTTAACAGCAACAACAAAAAAGGGGTCCCGTCCGCCATTAAAAAAAACGAGTGGAAGACAGCTTAGTATGTGTTCTGTTTGCCAAATTACCGATATATGTAGCCAATTAATTTTTGGTGGGCAAATAATTGGCCGACGCTCCTGCCCGAGGAAGTGTTTAGCCGATCGCCGGCTACCCCGCCATTCAACTGGGCGCTGTGTGTGGACCTTTTGTTCAGTGTCACGATCATGGGTCGCCCCGGGCGAAATGTGCCCCGTTTTCCACCGTGCCATGTGACCAGACTCTATGGAACACCTCTGAGATCTGAAGGAGTGTGCAAATGAAAGGGCCATTGGCGAGCGAGAAGAAAGAAAGGGGCTTGTAAGTTCTAGCTGCCTTATCTAAGGGGAAAACTTCAAAAATCTTGAGGAAACCAGGAACACTTATGAATATTGATGAGGTTAATTCACGGCTGCCGTTAAACAAAAGGTTTGGAGGAGCAGAGCAAACACTTGTAGCACACAGTCGCTCTCAATGACACCATGGTGTCAATTAAGAAGGGACCGTCATGCTTAAGCCAGGCGCTTAAATGAACACAAACGGGAGACAGAAACAGGAATGTTGCAATGTGCACAAGTAGTTCTCAGTGGTGGAAAGGACATTTACTCTGTTTTACTTTACTTTTTCAATTGAAGTGAAAATAAAAATATATTTTGATGCCAATACCTTTGTACTTTTCATTTACATTTTGATCACAAGCATTTTACTTACAATATATAATATAAATAAATCTGTGTTCTTTTACTTCTTCAATCACTGTGTGCACGAGCAAATTAATTCCAACACGAGATTCCCGAGATATTGGTTTCATCTCATTTAATCGAAAATCATGCTGGTGCCGATCTGCTCGAAAGGTAGCGCATCCGGTTTGCAACAGGAAACAAGTAGGCGTGATTAAAAAAATTATAATAATAATAATGATCTCCATTTGCTTCTGTGTTCAATTTTGCAGGGAAACGCCCATTTCTCTGGAATCATGATTTTGTGTTTGAGGAAATCTGCCCATTGAAATGAAATAGAAATCTGGGGAAATTAAACATTTTCGTTTGGAGAAATTTGTGCCATATATCAGTGGTTCTCAACATGTAATTTTGGGGGGTCCCCAGATGATGAACTTAATGTGCAACATTGTTTTCTCACTCAACAGCAAACAAGAGAGGGTATAGAGGGTATCTGCACATTTCTAAAGTACATTTTTAAGGACTTTTAATACCTCTAAAATGACAAATTAAACATTGGCCAAATTGTCAAATGTTAGTGGTAGAAATTATGACAATAGCAGATCTACATTCTCACAACACCTTGCAACACGAGGCAGTGTGAGCATGAAGATCTGCTATTTTCACAATAGAACCGTGTTATACAAAATATAGTATGTATTTTCTCAGAAATGAGTTGTCATGTTTACCTGGATGGGCCAGCGAGGCAGCGGCTGGAGGAAGTTGGCTTGGTACGGGTAGTCCACCATGGCTAGATTCACCCAGGTCTCCTGAAGGAAGGCTTTGAAGTTGCCAGAATCCTCCTTCTTGAGGGGGGAGCATAAACTGAATTCTTCTGACAGCCACTGAAGACCAGGATCTTTGCAAGAGAACAACAAAACGTATCTTAAATAACAAAACATACGTAAGAGATAGGACAAGATAACCAAGATGTTTATAACAGTAAGTCCAAGGACCCCGTAGTTGAGAGAGATGAAGCAGGGACCCCCACAACCTTTTTAAAGATGATATAGTTTCATTTTTGACAGCATAATCATCAGTGTATTTTGGATTCATCATTCATGTCAATTTGTGTTTTCAGATATTTAACAACTTGAGCCGTCAATACTTAATAAACTTGACCTTTCACTCTGTACTTAGTCTGCTCCTTTTCCCCTCTACACCAAACCTCTTTTCAGAAAATACCCGATCTACAAGCTCACATCACCTTGCAGCGATGCAGCAACAAGTTGTGAGCTTGTAGATCAGCTATTTCCACTATCAACGTTCTTTTTCAAGTATAAAGTTGTCAAATATGTCAGTAATGTCTTTGTATGTTTAGGTTATGTGTCATATCTGCCACGTGCACCTTCAAAGCCTAAAAGCCAAACCGCAATGTAATTGTCAGCGACAAAAACACAATTAAATCGTTAATTGCATTTAGTTGAGTGACATTTAATCGTCACATCAAATGTCATAATCGTGACAGCCCTAGCTGTAGTGCAACGAACACCATAACGTACATCATCAGTGGTACAGTACAGTCAACTGTACTCATGGGTGACTCACCGGTAGAGGAGACATTATCAATAGCCTTCCACGACCGCCTGACATTTACAGCGCAGTTGAAGCCGCTCCGGGCGAAGTCTTGTGTGACTATTTTATAGAAGTCCCCACATGGCACCATCCCAGGGAACTGCCAGATGGGAGCAGAGGCGGCCAGGGCTCTGGAACGGATATAGCAAGAGACAGCCGGGGAGTTGACTTTCCACGTTTATTAGATGTTCAGTGAAAAAAAAGAAAGCTGCATGCCTTGTCGTTTCAAATCATCCGAATAACAACATGTATAACCCACATTTTACTGTGCACATATGAAAAGTGGTTCTCAGGGGTCCCCAGCAAAATTAGATATAGCATCAAAATCAGTTTAACCACTTTAAACCTGTTATACATACGCCATTTAGAAGAAGAAAAAGAATCTATGAAGATTTGGAAATATCTTTTCATCTGTCTTCTATCTTCTGTGTGTGTGTGTTAGGGATGGGACGATATGAACATTTCATATCACGATTATTGTGACAAAAGAAATCGCGATTTACGATATTATCACGATAATCAAAATCCATTATCCTGAGGCAGAACATTTGCCAAAAAATAGCAGATCTACAAGCTCACAACGAGTCGCATTGTGAGCTTGCAGATTTTTTGGCAAAGACATTCGATAGAGTGAAAAAAAGACTGTATCAAGTATGTATATTATAACTAAGTACCTTTTACCAATTATAGAGGGTTTAAGTGGTACCGGATATGCAGCTTGGCAAATAAAAGATGAATTGATTCCAGTGCATGACAGAGGACGATATCGCACGATAAATTAAATCTCCACGATACGATTATGGTGAGTGTTTTTTATCAGGATAATATCGCTTATCATCCCATCCCTAGTCGGAATCGTTGTAGAATCGGCCTCGGGTCAACGGTTAACCACTACATTTGTTGTAAAGACGATAGATCTTTCTAAACAAGTCATATCAAATCAAAGCCCTTACCCTACGACTACATTGGGGTACTTCATCCTCATCCAGGCAGAGAGCATGCCTCCGTAGGACCCCCCCACAGCGATGACGGGGCTGAGCTGAGCTCCAGGCGTGCTGCTCTTCAGCGCTTCAATCAGCACCGCAAAGTCCGCCAGGGCCTGCTCTGACGTCAGGTAGTTCAGGTGTTTGGTGTCCTGCAAAGCAGTGGTGGGAAACACTTTTGACTTAACCCATGTAGGCCTAGAATTATTTCATGCTTTAACTACTGAAAAGCAGCAGATATACAAGTTCACAGCATCTGCTATTTTTTAAAAATCCTGATTTGTTTTTGCAAGTCTTTGAATATATCTTTAAAAGCGAACAACTCAAATATTTGCTTCTTGGGGGTTCCCTAGAACAACAGATTGGGGGTCCGCAGCCAAATGCATGTAATTTTGGGGGTCCTTGACGTGAAAAGGTTTGAGAACCACTGATGATAGAAGGATTTAGAAGACATTTATAGAATCGGGTCAAAAATATTCAAAGTACAAATGTTCACGATTTTTCGGTGCCGCGCTGTGAGCTTGTAGATCTGCTATTTGTCAAAAGTTAAAGCATAAAGTAATGGTTAAAGTGGTTAAAATCACACAGATTTGAGTTCCCCGTCTAAATGGCTGTAAAAGTATCAATACTGCAATGTAGAAATAATCTGTTACCTAGTAAAAGTCTGGTATGAATCCAAATTTTGTGAAAGTACAAAAGTACTGGCATCAAAATGTACTTAAAGTACCAAAAGTAAAAGTACTATATACCTCTAGTGGAGTAGAAGTAAAAGCACTGAAAGCATTGGAAATAATAAAGTAAAGTAAAAGTACCTCAACATTTTACAGTACAGTACTTGAGTAAATCATTAGTTACCACCTTAAGGAACCACGGTGCTCAATAAGGCTGAAGCCACACCAATGTATGGTCACCAGCAGATACAATCTTTTTGTGCGCGGCTGACAAAAAACACATTCCACCTTCGACTCACTCGATTGGACAGAGGGGGGAAACCGGAGAATTTATCTGCTCCAGCATAAACGCAAAGTCTGTGTGGCACACAGAATTCCTCTAAGGGTGCCCTCACACCAAAATACCTATGAGAGTGGAATCCGCGTTCTGCCAATGCATTTCAATGAGAGTAAAGCGGTTTCATGCCAGCAGAGGATTTCTGCAAAAAATGCTCCCTTCTCATTGAAATGCATTGGCGGAACGCAGATTCCACTCTCATAGGTATTTTGGTGTGAGGGCACCCTAATGGCACAAAACTGCCCTCTTCCCATTGTAATGCATTGGAGGAATGGGGAATCCACTCTCATATGTACTTTGGTGTGGTTGCAGCCTTATGCCTTATTTTTGGAGCTGTGTGGAACAAGCTCCGCTATAAGCAGCAATGTGTGTCCAGTGTCCCACAACTGTCCGGTTGAGTTTGAACAGGATTTGCGCATGCGCGACCGCACGCACGCACGCACGCACGCCTTAAGGGAGCCTCCGCACACTCAAAAGTGTGCAAAATCATGTTCTTCATTTTCAGTTAAATAAAGTGCAAGCTTTTGGTCATAGACCTTCTTCATGCAGCACCTCGATGAGCGGTGGTCCTTTCACTATTAATCTGTCCTATAGAAGCAGATATTTTCTCAAGTTATATGTTTGTTAGGCCTATTATGGACAGTATTTGTTATTATTTCAAATAATAGTAAATATGCTGCATTTGCATAAAGCAAGTATTTTTCTACTCCCATGTTGATATTTGTATTAATATCTGTTTAAGGTAGATTTAGAACACACACACACACACACACACACACACACACACACACACACACACACACACACACACACACACACACACACACACACACACACACACACACACACACACACACACACACACACACACACACACACACACACACACACACACACACACACAGATCTAGAAGACAGAATGTAAAAATATAATCTAGAACACATAGAATCAATCTAAAAAATATAGAACTAGAACACATAATTTATAGCTCTAGAACACATAGAATGTATATAGAACACTTAGAATTCATATAGATCTAAAACGCAATCAAAAACATAGATCTGGAACTGCTCAAATTCACAGCTCCACTTCGAACCGAGGTTTGATTTTATTTTACTTTTCTGCATGCCACACAGCCGTTGAGTGTATCATTACCATACACATAATAAAACTGCCTGTCAAATGATCGCGTTAAGTGAAAAAGTGGGTCTTCTTCCACGTACGCTGTAAGACTGCTCTCCGAACGGCATGGACTCTCCGTAATAACGATGTTCTGCAAACACCAGCATGGCACCCAACTCCTCTGCAACGTCCCACATGAAACCCTGGAAGGAGCCAAAAGGGTATAGAGTCAGAATGGAAATGGTAACCAAATGTTTTGCCACCCCCTATTCCTTTGTGAAATCACCCCTCTGCCTACCGTGTTGTTGCAGAACCAGGCGATGTCCCCTTCGTTGCCCGTGTAGAACAGGATGGGACCTCCTTCCTGGTGCCAGTGCTGCTCAGCAACAAGGTATCGCTGCTTGAACGTGCCGTCCTCCAGGAACCCAAAGTGATCGATCTGGGACAGGAGAAAGGCACTATTGTATTGTATTGTATTGTATTGTATTGATTTTATTATTGCAATAGTGGAAGGTAACCTTTAAGTAAGACATTTACATTTACTCAAGTACTACTGTACTTAAAGATGGGGTGCCATGATTTATTTTCCCCTAAAACATGATGATTATACTAGGAGCAGGGAGGGACCCCCACAACCTTTTCATAGATTCCATATAGTTTAATTGCTTGACAGCACAATCATCAGTGTATTTTGGATTCATGTCAATTTGTGTTTTCAGATATTTAACCACTTGAACTGTCAATACTTAATAAACTTGACCTTTCACTCTGTACTTAGTTAGTGTTCTCAGAATATGGATGCTAGGGTTCAAGTAAACATAAAAAAGGTTTCTATCACATAAAGATTTGGAGGACCCCCTGAAGTAACTCTGAGGACTCCCTAGGGGTCCCGTACCACCTGTTGAAGACCCTTGTTTTAGGGGAATCATGGCACCCCATGTTTAAAGAGTGCATACGAGTCGAAGATTTGAATACTTCTAGCACGGAGCGTTTGAAGTTACCCAAGAGTACCAGCCCGTCTCATTTTCACAGAGAAGACACATTATTGATCCCGCAGGGGCAATAATAAATAAATAAATGACTTGAGTTGCTGCAGCAGCCCAGTGGCACTATACAAATATAGAGAAGCACAATAACAGTAAGAGAGCCGAGCATTTTAGCATATCGTCACTGTCCAGCAGAAACCTTGCATCTCCAAGTTTCAAATGTGCACGTTCTTTTGTAAATTAAAGCCCTGCATCATCATATAAGACTGTTGCACAGAACTAGTGAAAATAGCATATCTACAAGCACACAACGCCTCGCGGTGCGAGGCGTTGTGTGCTTGTAGATCTGCTATTTTCACTATTTTAAATAATTTTTAAAACAATGAATACAAAACGAACGGATTTGGACATGCAAGGTTTCCACCCGACAACGACGATATCGCACGCGCTTTTCTCAGCAAAAATGTCAATATTCATGAATCATAAAACCGCGCAAGGGAAAAAATACCAAAACATGAATCGTTAATGAAACGGCCAAGAAAGCAAATTAAGGTTAACGAGATGTGGAGTGAATCTTGAATTATAATTTATTTTTGGGGAAGACGATCTATCCACACTTCGCAGCGCTCCGGACCTGGGTGTGATGAGTAGGTACCTGGCCCAGAGCCAATTAAAGCGCCGGCAGAGAGAGGGAGAGGCAAGCCAAACCCCAGGAGTTGGACACTCGGGGTAATTAGCCTCAATTTGTATAAAACTCTGGAGCCAGTCTAAGAGATGCCGCATTAGTTCCACATCAGAAGAGTTCTGAGGTGTCCTTTTGATCCGGCCATCGGGGATTCTTTCTCGGGCCATTTTCAAACGGCACTTGATCCATTCCGCTTTGAACAGGGAAACAAGATACTAGCTCCTTCACAGAGTACGCCCCAACCCCGCGAGGGCTGCTGGCTGCCAGCGATGTAAAGTAACTAAGTACATTTACTTAAGTACTGTACTTTTAATTTCGAGTTATTTGTACTTTACTTGAATGTTTCCAATTTACAATACTTTTACTTCTACTGCACTACATCTCGGATCCAAATATTGTACTTTTACTCCACTACATTTGTTTGAAAACTTATAGTTGCTAGTTACTTTTTGGATACAAATTGTAATATTATAAAACATACATAAACCACTTTAGCCCTATTGTATTACCTAGGCTGTTTGAAAATAGCCGATCTACAAGCTCACAACGCGTCGCATCGCGACGCGTTGTGAGCTTGTAGATCGGCTATTTTCAAACATTTTGTACTTTTGGTACTTTAAGTACATTTTGATGCCAATACTTTCGTACTTTTACACAGTACATTTTGAAATCGCGGACGTTTACTTGTAACAGAGTATTTCTACATTGCAGTATTCTACTTTTACTCAAGTAAAAAAATGTGAGTACTTTTTCCACCACTTCTAGCTTCACAGAGTAGGCCCTACCCCGCGAGGGCTGCTGAGTGCCACGGAGAACATGTCCAAAAAAAGCCTTGAAATGGACCCAGCGTTTAATACAAAATGTGTTTTTTTTGTGGAGGGGGCTTTTTTTTCCCCCTCCACCCCCTCCCTCAGCCCTTCTTGCTTACTCTCCCTTCGCAAGAGGATACAAAAGGGAGCCAGCGATTTTATGAGCCAATGACAGCTAAAAGATTCTGGGGCCTGAATGTGCTCATTCATCCTTCTCCACTTTAGAGCTTTGGCACTGGGTTTAAGTGTGAGAGGGGGGGGGGCATGGGGTGAGGATGGGGGTACACAGGAGGGGGAGGGGGGTGGGCGTAGGGTTTAAAGCAGTGGTTCTTTAATGGTTTTGTTTCGGGGCCCACATTTGGCATGGAGTGGAGTCAGAGCCGCGTACAAAATGTTAAATAACACAATATTCCTCTGTTGAGCTGTCCCGACGCAGTCAGCATATCTTGTGACACACTTTCAGGAAGCTCCAAGTTCCCACGGCTGGAGAAACGCTGGGTTAAAAAGGCCATTGATCCACTGGCAATTGATTAGAAGCAAACGTATTTCAGCTGTAAAATGCTATTACAGGACGCTAACAGTTTTTTAAATGTATGTGACTATAGAATGTACATGGTTTTGTTAAACGAAGATTTCTTTAAAAGCACTGTGTGTGTGTGTGTGTGTGTGTGTGTGTGTGTGTGTGTGTGTGTGTGTGTGTGTGTGTGTGTGTGTGTGTGTGTGTGTTACTAAATCAAATCTAACAGTAGTAGTCTAACCTCCAAAACAAAATCTATAATCTGTGCATTGAAGCTATACACACTATAGCATTGTTTCTCAAACTTTCAAATTTCAAGGTCTCCCCTTAACTCTGACAGTATACAAATGGAACCAAATGGGGTTCCATTTGTACACTGTCAGAGTTACAGACTTATATGGGTCAATTTAGACCCCCCTAAAGGAACCCACAGGGTCCCTGGAATCCACTTTGGGAAACACTGCACTATATGATGCCTATAGTGTGTAACTACCACAATATCAGAATGTGCATCACAAAATCTTAGGCTGGCCTTAACGTTTGAATAATATAGCCTGCTATATAGTGCCTCCCTGTGGCCATTGGAGGTAGAACATGAAACATGGTTTTCAAAGTAAAATCAAATCCACAGTGCATCTGCTGTTACTAGTGTATCCACGCTATTGGACAGCCAATCAAATCCGATGGGAAACAAGCAAAGAACAACAAATACAAGTAAACTATAGCAATGTTTCTCCATGTCAAATTGATATTTATTTGGTCACAGAACCCTTTTTGAAAAGAGTTTGTGACCCCATTTGGAAACAACAGATCGACGAAGTACAATCGCAGAATAGATGAAAAATAAAATAGTCGAGTGTTTAAAGGACAACTTTGTTTTTTTACAACAAGGGTTCATATTTTAGATTGTAATTAGAGAAAAGAAAAAGTGAGTGTTAAAATGTTTTCATTTACTTCGTTCTATCGTTTTAGCACTTTTAGCATGCTAAAACGTGGGAGCATGCGTACGCATGGGGGCATGTGTACAAGTGGCTAAATATGTCTTTTTAGACACAATAAACCTGCGATTTTTTCATTGCTATTTACAGTAACCCTAGAAGTCACATCTGCCCATGAAGGATTGCGGTGCATCTTGGGAATGGGCTTATTCTGCGTAAAAAGACATATTTAGCCACTTGTACGCATGCCCCCAGCCACTGAAATCTAAATAATTGAAATCTCTAAAACGATAGAAAGGAGTAAATGAAAACATTTGAACTCTCATCTTTTATATTCTTTATTACACTCTAAAATATGAACCCTTGTTGTAAAAAACAAAGTTGTCCTTTAAACTGTTCCTCGTTTTGCTGAGGGCCCCCTGGAACCCCCCGGGGGGTCCCCAGACCCCACTTTGAGAGCCAGTAGAGCCAGTGAACTATCTATGGGACAGTTCGCCAAAAAGGATGCAAAAGCTAAACTTCCATTCATTGTCTGGAAGCAATCAAGAGGATTTCCTGTGAACTACTGTTAAATCACTTGTTCTGCTTTTCACAGTTCACACCCAGGCTAGACCAGAGAATCTGTGACAACATCCAGAGTCAGAGATTTCTATTCTGACAGGTTTTTTCGTTTTTTGTTTAAACCCATATGACATATAATGGGATGCACATTGTGTGAGCAACTTGACAAGTACAATTCTATCTATGTGCAATCTTCTTTGGCCAATAAATCAAATTCAGTGATAGGAAAATCCATTGTTAAAATAGCAAATCAAATTCACTCGAATATTATTCTAGTGTTGAGTGCAAAAAGCAAGCCAAGCATAGTTGCAACTCAGATCCGTTTTACTAAGTATAGACTGAGTTAAAAAGAAAACAAGCCTGTTTTAATGAGCTTGGGTCAAACACACAAGACAAGACAATGGCCATCTGGGAAGGAAGACAAGGAAATTGCAGTTTAAATCTTCTTGACATCTTGCCAGACAAGACAGGATAGCGTGGGTGGTGGGATAAGGAGGAGATCATTGTCTCCTTGTCCAAAAAACTGGACAAACGCACAAACATTTACGGATCTTCAATAATATTTAAAACCTAAAAACAATACTAAGGTAACCCAGTAGGCACATCTGCACTTCTGCAGTGTGTAGAAATATTTGATGTGTTTTCTCAAAGTCTTTCGGTGTTTGGACAGTCCTCCAAACACAGTCCTCTCTCTTACATGTTGAACTTTTAATGCCAACACTAAAAGTTCAACGTGCAAGGAAACATTAGGGCGAGTCGTTTATCACCAGCTGCGCCAAAAACTTTACTGACTTCTCATCACGTGGGGTTTGGGAAATAATGTTTTGCAGATGGAACATTGTAAAACATCAGCCACAAGAACACTGACCTAATGTGATTCTTAATTAATGTCGAAGGGTCCTTGGGCAAGACTCTGAACCCCACATTGCCTCCGGTGAGTAGGTTGGTGCCTTGCATGGTTTCCTCCGCCACCCGTGTATGAATGTGTGCGTGAATGGGCGAATGTAATGCACAATCTCTGTAAAGCGCTTTGGATAAAAGCGCTATATTAATGCACCATTTACCATTTTAATGCTCTCATTGCGGACCAGAGGAAATAAAGCTCTGGAAATCCTTGATATTTATGTTAACTTGTGTACATGCATTTTTGCCAATCAAAAAGAAAATAGTTTAATATGTTAGTCCAATACTTCCTGACTCCTCCTGATATGTGATGCATCATTATCTGTGATTACTTTGTGGCAGGGAAGAAGATTAAACTTGGCACCACCATTTTTGGCATATCATTTGCAGCGGAAATAGCAGATCTACAAGCTTCACAACCACGTGCGATGCGACACGTTGTGAGCTTGTAGATCGGCTATTTTCCCTATAGGGCTTAAGTGGCTGAGGGGTTGAGGGGGGCCGTCCCATAGCAGAGGGGTCACTGGTTCAAGCCCCTTGAGCAGCAGACTGAACCCTAACCGCTCCCCCATGGTAACTTGATCTGGATTAGTGTGTCCCTTCAATGTGTTATTGTGTAGGCTTTAGCATGCAGCATGTGATTGTTTCAACAACATACTGTTCACAGTCACACGATAGCCCACTGCAACCTGCGCTGAGATGAGTCACTTTGATGCAATGCGACATGAATATATATATATTTTTTCCCCAGTCATAGCACTTTGTGGCTAGTTTTGATTGATTGATTGAATATTTTATTAGACAAAAATGTAGAACAGCAAAAGTACAGTCAAAACACCCTGCCTAAAAGGAACACCCCAAAAAAGTCCTTACGGTCTTGTTTCCGTTCGGAGGTCCTTGGTATTCAATTCATCAACATACTGTATAAAGTAGCACCTAAAAACATTCAATATCATCACAAGTATAAAACTCTATATTTACAAAGTGATCACTTGTAGTAGTATGTTTTGTTTAGTGTGTTTACATTTTAACCTCTGGTCATGTGCATTTATAGTTTTCTGTATGTTTCACTATAGCCAGAAGCCCTGCTATAGAAAACAAGTTATCAACCACTGGGTCGCAAAATGATTCCACGAGTGGTTGAACAAAGAGCAGTCATAATTGGTTACTGGTGGTCAAAACATACATTTACGCCCCAGGACGGGGCCGGCTGAATTCAGTTAAACACCACTGTATGACAGTCTTGTGAGTGCATGAGTCAAGCTCAACCACTGTTGTCTTGTGACTATAATATTATGATGAGTCAAGTTCACATGTCACTGCCAGTGCCTGCCAGCACATTAAACAATAACGTGCACATTAAACAATAACTCCCAACCCACAGGTTGAAAACCACTGTGTTATACAACAAAAAACTGCTGAATAAGAAAAAGGAATACTTCTTCTTTATAGTCTGCTACCCCAGAGGGTCTGTGTTTTCAAACTCACTGGACCCTGGAGACCCTTTTTAGGCAGACAGCCAGAGAGAATGAATAATAATGTTGCTGGAAAGGAAGTGAACCGGGTTGCCAGTGATGATGAGATGGCTTTCCCCTCACTACAGGAAGCATATCGTCAACAGACACAGTGGAGTGTGAATAAACTCTGGAAGGATTAATTGTACATTGAAATTTAAAGAAAGAGCAAGTGGCCTGGTTATTATTAGACTACTAGAGCATAATCTCACCCACGCCCTGACCTGTTTACTGTAAATACTGTGTATTTTTATTTCTGATTCCTGACTGTTACATGTTTTGCATAGTTCTGGCCTGGGTATATTTGTCTATCATTTAATGTCTCTATGAATTGAGTTTTGATTGATTGATTGAAGTATTTTTTTAGAAGTTTAAAAGGTACAGTTTCATGACAGTACAGTTCACTGGTACAAGGACAATTAAAAGGATAAGCTCAGGAACGCGTCTTGTTTACTTTGAGATCCTTTTTTTAACTCACAACATTGAATGACAGACAGATAGAACACAGTATCCTGCTATGCAGAGTATACAAAGGACCCCAATGTAAACAACCATTGTATTTTCTTGGGATTAAATCCTATAGACCTTGTATCTGAACTGAACTCTACTATCCTGTGCTGTGCACTGCTTTTCCTATGCAAACTTAAAGTATAAAGTATTCAATCAATCAATCAATCAATCAATCAATCACAAACAAACAAAACGGCTCATAAAAAAGTAAGCTATACCCAAAAGGGGAAATTGAAAGAATAGAAACGAAAGCACATAAATGTGACACTGACAGTTACACAACTCTCTCTAGTCTGAAAAAACGTGTATTTATCTGGCAAATTGTGCAGGTCAGAGTCAAGTTTATAAACTCACCTTTTGGTCAAAGTAACGTGTCTCATAGCTGATGGTGTTGTTGTGCTGGTGGTGCTGGTGGTGTTGGTGTAGGCTCGCTGCTGCACGCCGGTGGCTGAACAACAGTTGTGATTTAACAGCAGACACGTGGACGCAGTGGAGACACAATAACATTAAAATGTTGCCCACGAGGAATGTTGTTCTGCCAAACAACTTCATCTCTGCTGCCACTGTAGTAACGGTGTTAATACAGAAAGAAGGTGCAACTAACTAACTACTACTACATGATTTCCCTGAACGGTGTCTGTCTGCAGACTGCAGCAGCAGACAGACAGAAAGAGGAAGCCTTCTGTCTGGTGTTTACTTCGTCGTGCGATCGTCTCGCTTCGCTGGGGAAAAAAACGCGACCTAGCGTTTGCCAACGGGTCTAAGCCTGGTAGGCGAGGTTAAACGGGTCTGAGGCCCTAAACTATGGAAGCGAATGCAGATTAGATATAACAAAACCCACATTTAGAGTTAACATTTTTAACTCAAATCTTTGCTTCTGGGGGTTATCTGGGGGTCCCATGGCCAAATACATATAATTTTGGGGGTCCTTGACTGCTGACATGACAAGATTTGAGAACCAAATTCCAAACCGTTTTCTGAAGAAAAAAAATCTTATGTTGCCACTTATCTAAGACTTTAGTAGTGGTTCTCAAATTTGTCATGTCAAGGACCCCCAAAATGACATGTATTTGGCCGCGGACCCCCATCTCAAAATATTTTGTTCCAGGCCGGGACCCCCAGAAGAAAAGATTATAGTTGAAAATGTTAACTCTAAATTTGGGTCTTGGAATATCTATTCTGCATCTAGTTTAGGGCCTCAGACCCGTTGGCAAACGCCAAGTCTTTCCCCGAGAAGCAGGGCAGGCAGAAGGGAAGCCAGACAGACGCGCTTGTCAGCAAAGAGGTGTGTCTGAGTGAGTATGAGTGGTGCAAAAAGTATTCACATGTTTTCACTTAGGTAAAACACAGTATTGTAATCTAGAAATACAAATAGATGTACTATACTTAATATGGAAAGCACTAGCTATTGGGTCAACTGCTGTTGTTTTTAATGTGAAAATAAAGGTGACTTGACTTGACTTGAATAAAAGCACAAAAGTATCAGTGTCAAAATGAAGGCCTACTTTAAAGTACCAAAAGTAGGAAGTAGCCTACTCTTTAAGCAGAATGTCCCAGTTTTCAAATGTATAGGCTTAAACATCTTTTGAAAATATAGCAGATCTACAAGCTCACAATGCGTAGCATCGTGACACATTGTGAGCTTGTAGATCTGCTATTTTCAAGTGGCCGAAATGTATATAGGTCTAGGGCTAAAGTGGTTAATGTAGCCTATGTTTTGTAATTATCAGAATCTACAAAGTAACTTAAAGTAATTTAAGTTTTCAAATATATTTGCCCCGATCCAAAATGTAATGAAGTAAAAGTAGGCTATAGGAAATACTCAAGTAAAGTACAAATACCTCAAAATTGTACTTAAGTGCAGTACTTGAGTAAATGTAGCCTACTTTGTCACTTTACACCACGCGGACTGTACACTTGCTATATCACACATAATACATTTCAAACTCACGCTATTATAATGAGTGTGTGTTTAATGTGTCTGACTGCCAGGTGACGGATTAACCCCCGCGAGGGCCCTGGGGCCGTACATTTTTTAGGGCTCCCCACCCCCCACCATAACCCCCCCCCCTCTCTCCCGACAGCTCGGATTTTAAGCCATAAGGCTGAAGCCATACCAAAGTACTGATGATGGTGGATTCCCCTGCATTCCGCCAAATTGTGCATTTCATTGAGAATGGAGCGTTTTCATGCCAGTAGAGGATTTCTGCCAAAAAATTGAAATGCATTGGCGGAATGGGGAATCCACTCTCATAGGTACTTTGGTGTGGCTTCAGTCTAATGATCATCTGTGGGTCAAGAAAGCACCTGTAGACCAGTGTTTCTCAACCACTGTGCCTGGGGACCTTTGGTGTGCCCCTGAGAAGGTTCAAGTGTGCCCCTTGAAACTGCTTGAAAGCCAGTATTGTTTTTATCATTTTAAAAATCACACCCAATGTGAAGTGAGCGGTGGTCGTGCTTGCATAACGTCTTCAGACTAGGATTTGAGTCTAGGATGTACAGGCTATGCTACACACACGTTTTGCTATGGCAAAACGCTGAGGAAAAAGGCTACAGACACACGCACAGCCACTCTATGGAGCTCTATATGCTACACACACACGTTTTACTATGGCAAAACGCTGAGGAAAAAGGCTACAGACACACGCACAGCCACTCTCAGCCGCTCAAAAATGATTTAAACTAGTGAAAATAGCCGATCTACAAGCACACAACGCCTCGCTGTGCGAGGCGTTGTGTGCTTGTTGTAGATCTGCTGTTTTCACTACCGTTGTGCGACAGCCTTGTATGATGAAGCAGGGCTTTACTTTGTGAAGAAACGTACATATTTGAAACTTGGAGATACAAGGTTTCTTCCCAACAGTGATGATATTTACACCCCCGTATTATGTTGGTGTGCCCATGGATTCTTGGGACATGAAAAGTGTGCCCCATGCAGAAAAAAGGTTGAGAAACACTGCTGTAGACAACAGAGGAAGGGCCCACACATTTGATATTTGATTTGAACTTACATTTCATTTAAGTAAATTGTTGATGACATGCACGTGGCCCAGGTCCCCCAAGGGCCCCTGAGAGCCAAGGGCCCCTGGCCCCGGCCCCACCGGCCCTATGGATAATCCAGTCCCGCTGACTGTGCCTCATATCAATGAGCTGGGTCGCATGGACGGATTATTTTGTAACAGACAGAGCAGACATGTGACAGATGGATGGATGGGAGAGGATTGTAAACATTGTGTACCTCGCAAAGGATGACGGAACCTTGAGTTCTATTGGGCATGGGTCTTCAACAGGGGGTCCGGGACCCCTCCTAGGGGGTCCTCAGAGTTACTGCAGGGGGTCCTCCAAATCTTTGAGTGATAGAAACCTTTTTTCTCCTTTCTTATATCAACCACTTGAACCCTAGTGTCCATATTCTGAGAACTTCAATGGGGTCCACGGGCTAATAAGTGTCAATTTGGGGGTACTTGACATGAACAATTTTGAGAACCACTGTTTTAGGTTGTGCACTTTGAATGAGTTCAATATAGGACATAACATGAGATGCCAAGGATAAGGAAAGCAACAAATGGCTCGTGAGTTATTTAGTGTCATTATTTAATTCAATGTTAGGCAGAGTAGAGTTTATTTTTTAGGTATTATTTTGTACACATAAAGGGGAAAAAATACAATATTCTCCTAGTGTTTTCAATGTAATATCCCACATACTATCTTGAAAAAAAGAGACAAGGGATTAACAATGAGTAAATCATGAAAAAAAAAAACTATAGTGAAATGCAAAATTAAAAATATCCACGACTGACTTTACAAAGAGATTAATGAAAAACAATATTACCAATATAAAAGCAAAGTGCCTTGACAAATTACAAGCCTATACAACAAAAGCCAGAATAAAAAGCTACAAATTAGGTGTGCAGTAAATGGCATTGTGCAATACAGTACATTACAATTATGGCAGGTATATAGAAAATAAAGTTAGACACTAAAGATTATGGCAGAACATGCTGAATAATGAATAAGGTTCACAGAATAAAAGCATAATAGTCTATGAGAACACATTCATTCAAACCAAAAAGGTTATACAGTTTCATGGCTAGGCAGCAATAACAAAAGTAACATTTTGAAAAGAAAGGTCAATAGATTAAAACTATTATTTTAACGATTGACTGTTTAAAAAGGCATATTCACCTGTTTCAGATTGTATCAGCTGCGTTGTTATAGTATGAGACTATGAGAAATGTAATACAGGATTCCTACACATTTTACATTTTAAAATTCCATACTTTTCCAGACTCAAATTTCCAGAATTCTCTGTAGATTTGTCACACCATATTTGAGTGGAGTATGCATCAGCCCTTAGCCATACGAGGATGGCGAAAATAGCCAATATACAAGCTCACACCACGTCACAATGAGACACATTGTAGATCGGCTATTACATTTTTTGTTAGATTTTTAAATTTTTGGCTACAATGTCATGCCCAAAATAGGGACGGTCATGTTGAAATTGGTTAACACCAAATCCAGGCAATGTCAGATTGAGTTTTTTGTCATAAAAACTTGAACTGTATACCTTCAACCCCTACAGCAACAAAAACAATGTTCATGTACAATTCACCAGTGAACTAGACATGAGAACGAACTAAAGTCCAACAATAACGTTGCTTCATTGGCTTGTATGAATTGAGAAAAAAGGGACCCCAATTTAAGCAAGCCCAAAAGTTTTATTTGACCTTGTATCAGTAAACTGTATTGTCCTCCGGTACCTTTTCCTATGCAAACTTCTAGTATTCAATCAATTAATCAAATTAATATAGTAAAACACTCAGCAGCACTGTTTAACAAATAATTATAAAACCAAAACCAAAAAAATATATATTGTTCTCCCCATGAATCTCTCTTCTAAATAAGAACCGAATATGTATCAATAAAAGGTTATTAAATGTTCGCGCTGTGTGTGCAGCCTCATTTATTCACTGTGTTCATGGAAATTACCATGAATGCAGCCAAACAATTATGGTTTCCTTATGAACAAAAAAGATAGTTCACATTTTCTGTGTAATTAATAAATGTTCATACATTTATTTCAGACAAGGACAAGGTCATTTGTGATGCTACCGTATGTATATATGCAATCAGAGATATTGCATGTATATCACATTTTCTTTCAACTTATTTGGTGGGGGATGTGAGGATTTGGTTAAGTTATTATAAGTCAATAATCTGGAAACTTAATTTAAACGTATTTCCTGGAGAATTACTCAAATCTAATTTCATACTTTCCATACTTGTGTAGGAACCCTGGTAATATGCTCCCTCATAACAAGAACAGTAAAAACATCATACATTTCTGATGCCACATGACATTGATATCCTCACAGATCTAAATATATCATCATCACCATCATCATCATCATCATAAATGTCACAGAATACTGTTTTAAGTTAGACTTTTCATGAGTGTTTATGTTGTGAGTTTGTCGGACGAAAAAACTAAACCATCTAGGCTTTTGTAGCAGCAGGTACACAGTAAAATCTGGAGTTTTCATTTAACTTGAAAGTGTAAAAGATTACAATCATTGCACTTTCAGATGTAAATGAGCACTGTGTTTTGCTGTGTACAACACAAAATTCACAGTTTGAAATAACAGACGCAAGGTGCAAGGAGGTTATGGGTCCAAATATGATCATTATCAATGTTAAAAAGGTTACCACTGTATTGGCACCAAAAAAAGGTCAACTCAAAATTATTATTATTGCAAAATAAAATGGATCTCTTGTTAAATTTGCAAAATACCACTTTGCAACTGAATCACAATAGTTGGTAATTTCTTAAACATAATGTAAACACATTGATACAATTTACTAACCATTAGTTACCAATAGATGACTATGTAGCAGTGGTGGACAACGTACAAAACATACTTCCGGTCAAAACGTGTGAAAGTTGCTCTGTCAAATCTGTACTTACTGCGTTAAATTACTGGAGTATTCAAAAGTTCATGCTTTTTAAAAAAAATACTTCCAAAGCACAAATTACAAAGCACATTTGCTTTTTAATATCAGTGCATTGCTGTATTGTAATTTCCCCCCAAAACTAAAGGATTTTCTGAAATTTTCAAAAGTATAAATATTAGTGAAAATAGCACAATATAGCACAACATATAGCACAACATATCACATCTATTTTCACTATATTTGAGTCTTAAATGTAAAAACAAACAAAGAAGTTGTCAAAAGTACAATATATTCTTTGAAATTTAGTGGAGTAAAGTACCTTTTACAGGTACAAAAAAACGTTTTTAAGTACAGTAGTCAAGTAAATATCGTCTCTGTCGGGTGGAAACCTGATATGTCCAAAACTGTTACTTTTCAGGATTCAAATTCAAAAGTTGCAAAAGTAGCTGATCTACAAGCTCAAAGCGTTTTGGTTCGAGCTGTGTTTCGGGCTTGTGGATCTGCTGTCTTTGATGCTTCTGTGTGACGCTGTAGTAAAGTAGGGCGTTAATTTACGGGGAAAAAAAGGTTCAAATATGGACATTAAGCGGTTTCTGCCCGACAGATATACTTTGTTACTGTCCACCACTGCTATTCTCTCAAGCCAGACAACTCTTCCACAATCTTTGACAGCTACGGAGTCTGTACCTCCGCCTCGCAAAATGTTGTGGCAGAGGATCTGTCATCAGTTTGTTGTTTTCCATTGACGAAAAACGCATGTTAAAACGTCTTTAAAAATATTTTTTTTGCTGCTAAGGAGCAAGCTAGACAGGCTTCGATTAATTAGAATTTCCTGCAAGAGTTGTTTGCGTGACCGCAACACGGCTAAAACGGAAGTGGGTGGGAGGTGGGCCGCTTTATTTTCGAACCACTTATCAGACGAATTGACTGTTAAGTGACTTAATGACTATCAAACCGTAATGTTGCGGTGTGCAGCCCCTTGAAAGAGCTGGAAAGAGTTTTATACTCACATTAATGTAATGCTGGTGAAACGTCGAGAAATTCATGAAAAAAAGGGTTACTTACTGCCATGTCACTATGAAATGGACAAAATGGTTGAGCTTCTTCTTAACACATAACGTGAGAGAGAGAGAGAGAGAGAGAGAGAGAGAGAGAGAGAGAGAGAGAGAGAGAGAGAGAGAGAGAGAGAGAGAGAGAGAGAGAGAGAGAGTGTGTCCCTGGATGCATCAAGCGGGCCAAAAAGAAGCCAGCTGTACTTTGCTCTCCAGATGGCAGCAGCTTTAAATCTTTTCCACCAAATATATTAGTATCCTGGAAGGCCAAGCTAAGGCTGACTCACTAACTTCAGCTTCAACTTTTTATTTTTTTTAAAGGCATGGGACTAAGTCACTGGTTCTCGTGGGGTACCAGGGGGTCCTTGAGGGGGGGGGGATTCCAGGGGGTCACCAGCTAAATGATTGATAGCTTAGGAACAAAATGGACACTTACGGATCTGTAACTCCGAGAGGGTGCAAATGGAAATGGAACCACTTGGCACTCTCTCAGAGTTAAATTAACAGAGGATTGGGGTCCCAGAGATAAAATGGTATCAAATGGGGGTCTGTGGTCTAAATGTATATCAAACTGGGGGGGTGGGGCGTAATTGAAAAGAAAAAACGTTGAGAAACACTGGACTAAGTGAAGATACTAAAAAGTGGCTGTATGCCAGCTGAGAAGAAGCTCAGTCAATTACCTCCTGTAGTCACCAATGGCCGTTTAAGGCCTGAACACATTATGACGCAATATTTTATGCTTTAACTATTGAAAAATAGCAGATATACAAGCTCACAGCGCGGCACCGAGTGCCGCGCTGCGAGCTTGTAGATCTGCTATTTTTGAAAAATCGTGAAAATTAGAATTTTGACCCGATTCTATAAGTGTCTTTTGAATCCTTCTAAGATTTTTGGAAAAAACATATGTTTCTATGTCAGCAATCTGGCCAGCCATCGTCAAAGAAAAGGTCCTTTTCACTTAACTGGAGCTCAGTTAGTCTGTTCTTGAGAGACTACTGTGTCAGTGGTTCTCAAACCTTTTCATGTGAAGGAACCCCAAAATGATATTTATTTGGCCACGGAGCCCCATTTCAAAATATCTAGTTCCAGGGACCACCCAGGAGCAAAATTTGAGTTACAAACGTTCGCTTTGAAAATACATATATTCAAAGATTTGCACACATTTTCACGACTTTTTCAAAAATAGCAGATGTACAAGCTCACAGCGCGGCACTCGGTGCCGCGCTGTGAGCTTGTATATCTGCTATTTTTCAATAGTTAAAGCATAAAACATTGCGTCATAATGTGTTCAGGCCTAAAAGACTGAGCGCCTCTTCTAATTGAGGCTGCAGCAGCTCAAGTAACTGATGGCTTTACCCTCGCCAGGCATGGGGGCAGTGTCATTGTTGTCCAGCGTGTTCTGCTTGGCCTCTCGGATTAATTCGCAGGCCAGGTCGAGGAAGAGCTTCTCCACGTTGTCCGACTCTTTGGCCGAGGTCTCCAGGTACAGCATGCTCTGGGACTCGGCAAAGTCCTCGGCCCTCTGCCTGTGAACCTCCCTCTTCTCGGC
>NC_137817.1:53888848-53911348 GCF_963921795.1 Nannobrachium achirus
TCTGACCCTGACCCGGTACCTCACTCTGGCCCTGACCGGTACCTCACTGTGGCCCTGACCCGGTACCTCACCTTGGCCCTGACCTGTACCTCACTCTGGTCCAACGTCTGGACAAATCGAAGTGGTGCGCTCTCCTCTGCTTCCTGGACTCTTTGAATCAATTAAGTGTGTGTTATCGATGTTGCATCAACACCCAGTGTCGATACAATCACGAACTGTACGTTGAACATTGTGGATATTCGTCGTACAGTTAAATGATCCCAATAGGTATTCATTTGCTGCATGTTTAGCAGCTCCATTCTTCATCAACAAAGTTGGCAGGGTGTGTAGCAACCAATAATGTAATAACGGCTCATATGTAATAAGAGCTCATAATGTAATAAGAATTGTAACCAGTAAGACTCCCTAATCGGGAGATAAGCGACCGTCAGGTCGCAGCGTGATTTTAGGGCAAAATGTGTTGGAGCAGTGTCCAAAAAATGTGTTTGAAAAAATATATGGGACAGATCCATGTTGATGACATGAGTGTAGACATACTGTGTACCGATTTGCGTGATTTTAGGGCAAAATCTGTCGGAGCAGTGTCCAAAGATGTGTTTGAAAAGGTCGGCTTGATGGTGGCGCTATATGGGACAGATCAATGTTGATGGCATGAGTGTAGACATACTGTCTACCGATTTGCGTGATTTTAGGGCAAAATCTGTAGGAGCAGTGTCCAAAAATGTGTTTGAAAAAATGGGCCTGATGGTGGCGCTATATGGGACAGATCCATGTTGATGACATGAGTGTAGACATACTGTGTACCGATTTGCATGGTTTTAGGGCAAAATCTGTAGGAGCAGTGTCCAAAAATGTGTTTGAAAAAATGTGCCTGATGGTGGCGCTATATGGGACAGATTCATGTTGATGACATGAGTGTAGACATACTGTGTACCGATTTGCGTGATTTTAGGGCAAAATCTGTAGGAGCAGTGTCCAAAAATGTGTTTGAAAGAATGGGCCTGATGGTGGCGCTATATGGGACCGATTCATGTTGACGTCTCTCTTGGCGCCGCCGAGGCGGGTGCGTGGGTACCGGCCCCGGCTCTCCCGGTCGCTCCTAGCCCGAGTTACGGCATTTTATGTGCGCTGCAGTGGCGGGGGTCCTCCACTAGGGGTGCGACCACTTTTGCATCCATTTTGGAGCACCAGGAGTCGGTGGTCCCTGGGAATTCCCCGTGAATAGCCCCGTCGGGGTGGTCATTGGTCATTTTAGCACTTTTTGGCGGCGGCGACAGGGGGTCCCTGGGGGTCCCTGGAGCTCCGGGGGTCCCGGGAGGGGTGGAAGTTGTGGATTGGCAGGCAAGGAGTGTGTGTGCAAAGTTTGGCATGGATTGGGGCAACGGTGGCAGAGATATGAGTTGGGGAAAAGTGTGACGTGACGGACAGACTGACAGACTGACAGACTGACGGACAGACTGACAGACTGACAGACAGCCTGTCGAGGTTTTGGTAGTAACTGCGACCTGACGGTCGCAATAAAAACTCATAATGTAATAATCAGCTCATAATGTAATAAAAAACAAGCGCATAATGTAATAATTAAAATGTAATAAAAGCTCATAATGTAATAATCAGTTCATAATGTAATAAAACATACATTATTACATTATGAAGTTTTATTACATTATGAGCCTCCTATGTGGAGGTTCTTAATGTAACACATTATTACATTATTACATTATTGAAAAATCTGTTATTACGTTATGCGCTCGTTTTTTTATTACATTATGAGCTGATTATTACATTATGAGTTTTTATTACATTTTTTTTATTACATTATGAGCCCTTATTACATTATGAGCCGTTATTACATTATGAGTTGCTACAGGGCTTCCTCGCAGTTAACTGAATGACTCAGATCTCATTCACGGGCAGAAGGTCTCAGCTCCGGTCACAGGGACCTCAAAATACACATGGTTTTCATTCTCACTCAGTGGTGTAAAGTAAGTACAAATCTGAGGAATTTGTACTTTACTTGAGTATTTCCAATTGTCAATACTTTTACTTTGACTCCACTGCATGTCAGAGACGAATATCAGTACTTGTACTCCATTAGAATGATTTAAAAACTTGAGTTACTTGTGGCTTTGTAGATATTCGTTTATAATTACATAATCTACATTGCAGATTATTTCTACGTTGCGGTATTGATACTAAGTAAAACATTTGAGTACTTCTTCCACCGCTGGAAGACAGATGGTTTTCATTCTACAGCCATAAACTAATTTAAACCTGGCTTTATAGTTGAACCCTGGAAGGTTAGAACAGTGGTTCTCAAAGTGGATTCCAGGGACTCTGTGGGTTCCCTTAGAAGGGTAACCCATACACGTCTGTAACTCTGACAGTGTACAAATGGAACTAAATGAACCCTAACAGGTTAATTTGGTTCCATTTGTACACTGTCAGAGTTAAGGGGAGACCTTGAAATTTGAAAGTTTGAGAAACACTGGGTTAGAACATAAGAAAAAGTCACTACTAGACCAGACCCTGGCAACATTTCCTTACCCACCCCAAAACACTTTGTATAATAATGACAAAATGTGAACATAGTGTTGCGGTGTGAACCTGTAGATCTCAATTGTTATTGTTTTACATTTGGAAAACAATTGTAGATTTGCAATCTTGGCAAATGTGTACAGTATGGGTTTAATGTGGTTTACGTTCATGTACAATTCACCAGTGAACCACCTTCATAGGCTGTTAATAAATACTTGTCTGCACTGTTTAACAAAGAGAGACGGTCCTACCTATACTCATTCTATTCCCTTTAATAAAAAACAAAACAAAAAACAATATTGTTCTGCCCACGAATCTCCTTTCACCTAAGATGAGTCAATAAAAATATAATTAAATGTTTGCACCATCTGTGCAGCCTCATTTATTAACTGTGTCCATGGACATGACGATACATGCAGCCAAACAATTATGGTTTCCTTATGAAGAAAAGATTCGCAATGTAACATTTTCTAACAATGTTATCCCCCTGTGAATCCTTGATTGAGAGACACATGGGTTCACAGCTGTGAGCTGTTGGCCTAACGACTGGGCTGGGCTTCATATAGGACTACCGTGGTTGTTGCTTCTGTCCGGTTCTTAAACGTTTACGCAGTTTCCTACAGTATGTGTGCCTCGATTCTCATGTGTTCTATTCCATTAAAGTCTTGTCGCTTAGTGTACTTCTGTTTCAGTCTCCAGAGCAGCGGCGTGACAGTAAGAATAATAAGGACCCAGCGCAGGGTGGACCGGGGATGGGGAGGCTAGCTCTGGACCAAAGCTAGGGGAGACCAGTTCCAGTTGGGCCTTTTTGAGTCACACTTCGAAGCGTTCAAGGCGAAGCTTTTCGAGTCCCTGTCAGTCATCTCATTCCTCATGGTGGACCAGTGGACTTGTGGCCGCGTTCGGAGATTGCGGGCAGCCCAGCGGACCCCGTCTGTCGACGTGGCGGTGCAGACCGACCCGTGGGTGGAGAGGGAGGCTAGAGGTGGCTAGAGGACGCCGTCCTCCCCAAGAGAGAGTGCAGCCCTCGCCCGTGGAGAGATGACGCATGTCACATGAGCCGAGGGTTATATTGCAGTCTCCCTGGCCATTGTCTTCATTGTTGCCCTGAGAGGTCTTTCCCTGTATTCTGCTCACACGGTTCACAGCTGTGAGCTATTGGCCTGATTGACTGCCTTGGCTTTAAATAAATAGAACTATCGTTGGCTCGGTACCTGTTCTTGTGTTTCTTCCTATGTGTGATTTGATTCCCTCTGTGTTTGATTCCCTGTGAAAGTCTGGTCGCCCTGCGTGGTGTAACCTCTGTTTTATTATTTTAAGTAAAGAGTTTCTGCTATGGTTTCCGTCTCTGTTTCTGGGTCCACACTACATTCCCGGGTCAGTGGCGTGACAGGGGAATGTAGATTTGATAGTTATTTAAATTATTTTAAGTCAATCTATCCAGACCTGGAAATGGCTCAAATCTAATTCCACACATTTCCATACTTGTGTAGGAACCCTGTTGTCATACATACATACATACCTGAGTAAACCGCCTAACGAGACAGGTCTTCCCAACACCAGCATTTCCTATCAGGACGATCTTGAACAGGTAGTCATAATCCTCCATGCTCATGCTAAACTGTTGATGGGGAAACAAAGGGAGAAGCAGGGGGTCAGATTTAACTTGCTAACAATTGGTGCATTTGTTTGAGTGGTGGAAGAAGTACTCATATTATTATTATTATTATTATTTTACTAAAAAGTAAAGTAAAAGTAAAGCCATGAGGCCCATAGGGCAGAAGCCGATCTCCTCTTTCTGTAGCGTGAGGCAGCTTGATGTACAAGTAAACCCCCTGGACATGACGTTAGTATCCAACCCTGATGCTGAGTGCCAAGCAGGGAGGCACTGGGTCCCATTTTTCAGAATCTTTGGTATGATCCGGCCAGAGATCGGAGATGGTTAAATTATCAAAGGAACTTGCAACTAAAGTTTTTAAATAATTGCTTGTAGATCGACTATTTTCCCTACTTTTGTGTGCAACACTCTTGCACTCTTGCAAGTAGGGCATTCATTTACAAAACAAAACAAAGCAAACCTTAAAATAGTTAAAGGCCTCTGCTCGACGGCAACAATATTTAAAGTCCATATCTTGACATTTCCAGTACCAAGCTTCAGCCATCATTTGATGGTTCCAAAGACTACAAAAATGAATGTTACTTTACATATCAGGACTTTAAGCATGTCCCGAATACCCGCAAGCTGCCCGGCAATGCCTTAAGATAATGCTGATCAGATGCCAACAGGCTGTCATTAATAGCCTTCACAAATAGGAAACAAAAGACAGCAAGGGTGAAGAGTGGGTGAAAAGTGGCACCAGTCCTTAGCTCTTGGATGCAGAGAGACTGTGTGGGTTTTAGACAGTCAAGCGTTTGATTGTTCCAGAATGATTTATGTTTGAATTAATCTAATCAAGTGAACAGGAGGCCCGATCTACAGGGGCTCTAAATAGCAAACAAAAAACGATGGCTTTCAACTGGTTTCACGCGTCTCAAATGTTGTATCGACCACAAAGTCGGGAGCCATTATTAAATAAACTAAATATGATTAGAGGTTCTTTGAACATCTCTCATGGCCCACTGGTTAAGAAACACAGACCGGGGGCCTAAAAGTAATCTCCTCCCCCAATGGATGCATGGAGCAGGGGCGTCACACCAAATTCTGGGCTCTAGGCACAAGGATTCACTGCGGGCCCCCCATGAATGTTCTTCATAGGGGGAGGGGGTTTAACCCATTTAGACTAGTTATGCATTATTAAGCATTATTTTGTGCTTTAACTATTGAAAAATAGCAGATATACAAGCTCACAGCGTGGCACTATTTTTCAATAGCTTAAAGGAGGACTTCACCACTTTTCAACCTATCTTCATATAATTGGTCCTCACTAATGTTCATGATAAAATAGCTTTTTCTTTTTTTTTCTTTTTTCTCAGAGGAGGGCTGTAGGCAGGTCAGAAACCCATCGTCTTGTGACATCATCGATTTAGAAAATGCAGCCTTTCTATTCCTGAAAAGTTGCAATGTTAATGTGGAAGCCATTGTTCTTGCGATAATAAAAATCTAAATATTTTTCTCAAAAATATTGATTAATTTCTTTTCTTTCTTTCTTTTTTAAATGATGATGTCACAAGACTATGGATTTCTGAACTTCCCACAGCTCTCCTAAGAGACTTGGACCGAGTAGGAAAAAAATGTGCTATTTTATTATGAACATTAGTGAGGACCTATTACCGTATATGAAGATGGGTTGAAAAGTGGCAAAGTCCTCCTTTAAAGATGGGGAGACATGATTTCCCCCCTCTAAAACATGATTATCAGCTATTATGATTATACTAGGAGGAAGATGTTTTCCCAAAAAGTGTACAAAATTTCCTTTTTATGTGGCCACCCCCCCCCCCCCCCCCCCCCCCACCCCCACAGTTCATTAAGTATGCCTGGTTGTCATGGTGGGTGGTGACCCAGCTGAAGTTAGCCACACCCACAGTGTTGGGTGAATGGTAATTCATGATTCTATGATGTAATTGTATCTGTGTTTTTGGACCGGCACTTTTGACCCACAAGGTGGCAGCCTCCAGGAAGAAATCCAAAATACAAAGTGAATACATAATTGCTCATAATAACCACACCAGGGGGTCTAATGGAGTACTGTCAACCTCCTAGACACATGAAAAACTGAAAAAGTACAAAACTATGGCACCACCTCTTTAAGTATAAAATAATTAAGGCCCCTCCACCTTGGGCCCTAGTAACTCAGTCCCACTTTTCCCCTCCTTGTGACACCCCTGCATGGAGGGACAAGCATTTATCAGAACCATATGCCTGAATACCTCAAATATATGAAAAGAGGGACAGTGGAGCACTCATTAAAGCTGCACATTCATTGCAGGTGTTCACCCCTGCAGCTTTTAATGAGCGCTCCAGCAGTAAGGGTTCACCCCTGCAATAAAAATGCACGCTTAACCACTTTAACCCTTGCGTCCCGTTGCTGGGCATGTCATAAAAGGTGAACGTTGGGCATAAACTGTTCAAAATAGGGAAGCCAATCAATGGATAAAAACATTCCTCACACACATGTAAATATAGTATGTTCTGTCACTTTTGGTTCCTATTTGTCAAAATTGCAAACCGATTTCGGAGAGAAGAATGAGAACTCTCTAAAAGTGTCATCTTTAATCCTCATCATCCATGACTCATCCAGAGTCAAGAGAGGCCACAGAGCATCTCTGAATCCTGACACGCTAATCAGAGTATCTTTTACCATCTCCATTTCCTGCAGGAAATGATATTGTCAATCCAAAACAAAAACAAACAAGGCACAATAACAACTCCTTCTCCCAAGCAGTAGTTGTCAACGACAGAAACCCCATCAGACAGCAATTCCCTCAAGGTCCCCGGGGATTCCTTGCCGTGTTGATTTTGTCGACTAAAACTATGACGAAAAATGATCGTCGACTAACTTTTTTTCTGATGTTCTGATGTTTATGATGACTAAAACTAAGACTAAACATATTCAACAAATAAAAAACTACACTAAAATGCTAGGGAGGTACTAGTGGAGAAGAGGTCCAGTAGAACTAAAAGACAAGTCATTTCATGTTTGGTAGCGCTCGGGTGTCACACTCTGAAAATAGACGATCTACAAGCTCACAACGCATTGTGCTGCGACACGTTGTGAGCTATTTTCAGCATGCAACCAAGTGTAAAATCTGCCAATTTATGACACCATCAAGGCTCGCCAAAATAAAGATTTGCCTGCAAAATCAACTGAAGATTTAGTCGACTGAAATCTTATGATAGTTAGTCGGCTAAAACTAGACTAAAATGTCAGATGACTAAAATACGACTAAAAATAAATAGAATTTTATTCAAAAGACTTTGACTAAACTAAATCAAAGTTTGCTGTCAAAACCAACACTGGTTCGCTGGACCCCATGTTGAGAGCTATATATCATGGTACTTTATATATAGATTATACATAAATTATGTATAGTAGGCCTATATGTCTAAATTAAATTGTGTATGTCTAAATCATGTTCACAGCTTTGTTTTATTTGCGTTTTATTTGTGTTCAACACAGTGTAATATACCCTGCCAATTTTGGAAGCCTATCTCAGCCACACCAACTCAAAACGGCCAAAGACGGATTCTGTTCGGCGGTTCCCGACATTCGGTCGTGTTGGAAGTCACCATTATTACAGAAATATATACTGCATGCTATGCTGAACGTAATCCACTTAGTGTCATCTTTTCAAAATGCATATTTACCGTACAGTTTGTGTTTGTATGCTTATTTCGCAATACCTATTGCGCAATCCTCTGTAGAGTGAGTTTGTCATCATGGTCACAAGAGTATCGGGTTTCAAGAGGGAAGGGGGGGTTAGAGAGAGAGAGAGAGGAGAGAGAGAAGAGAGAGAGAGAGAAAGAGAGAGAGAGAGAGAGAGAGAGAGAGAGAGAGAGGTACAGTAAGATACAGTAGATTACAGTACAGTAAGATACAGTACAGCAAGGTACAGCATAGTACAGTACAATACGGTACAGCAAGGTACAGTAGAGTACAGCAAAGTACAGTACAATACGGTACAGCAAGGTACAGTAGAGTACAGCAAAGTACAGTACAATACGGTACAGTCAGGTACAGTAGAGTAAGATACAGTAGATTACAGTACAGTAAGATACAGTACAGCAAGGTACAGCATAGTACAGTACAATACGGTACAGCAAGGTACAGTAGAGTACAGCAAAGTACAGTACAATACGGTACAGCAAGGTACAGTAGAGTACAGCAAAGTACAGTACAATACGGTACAGTCAGGTACAGTAGAGTAAAGCAAAGTACAGTAAGGTAAGGTAAAGTAGAGTACAGTACAATACGGTACAGTAAGATACAGTAGATTACAGTACAGTAAGATACAGTACAGCAAGGTACAGCATAGTACAGTACAATACGGTACAGCAAGGTACAGTAGAGTACAGCAAAGTACAGTACAATACGGTACAGCAAGGTACAGTAGAGTACAGCAAAGTACAGTACAATACGGTACAGTCAGGTACAGTAGAGTAAAGCAAAGTACAGTAAGGTAAAGTAGAGTACAGTGCAATACGGTACAGTACAGTACAGTACAGTACAGTACAGTACAGTACAGCAAAGTACAGTACAGTACAATACGGTACAGTCAGGTACAGTAGAGTAAAGCAAAGTACAGTAAGGTAAAGTAGAGTACAGTGCAATACGGTACAGTACAGTACAGTACAGTACAGCAAAGTACAGTACAGTACAATACGGTACAGTCAGGTACAGTAGTGTACAGCAAAGTACAGTAAGGTAAAGTAGAGTACAGTAGAGTACAGCAAAGTACAGTAAGGTAAAGTAGAGTACAGTAGAGTACAGCAAAGTACAGTAAGGTAAAGTAGAGCACAGTAGAGTACAGGACAGTAAGGTAAAGTAGAGTACAGTAGAGTACATTAAAGTACAGTACAGTAAGGTAAAGTAGAGTACAGTAGAGTACATTAAAGTACAGTAAGGTAAAGTAAGGTACAGTAGAGTACATTAAAGTACAGGACAGTAAGGTAAAGTAGAGTACAGTAGAGTACATTAAAGTACATTAATGTACAAAGTACAATACAGTAAGGTACAGTAGAGTACAGTACAGTAAGGTACAGTAGAGTACATTAAAGTACAGTACAGTAAGGTACAGTAGAGTACATTAAAGTACAGTACAGTAAGGTACAGTAGAGTACATTAAAGTACAGTACAGTAAGGTACAGTAGAGTACAGTAGAGTACAGTAAAGTACAGTACAGTAGAGTACAGTAAAGTACAGTACAGTAAGTGGATGGATGGATGGATGGATGTGGATGGATGCATGGATGGATGGATGGATGGATGGATGGATGGATGTGGATGGATGGATCGATGGATGGATGGATGGATCGATGCATGGATGTGGATGGATGGATGGATGGATGGATGCATGGATGGATGGATGGATGGATGCGAATGGATGGATGTGGATGGATGGATGTGGATGGGTGGATGGATGTGGATGGATGGATGGATGGATGTGGATGGATGTGGATGGATGGATGTGGATGGATGGATGGATGGACAGACAGACAGATGGATGGATGGATGTGGATGGATGGATGGATGTGGATGGATGGATGCATGGATGGATGTGGATGGATGTGGATGGATGGATGGATGTGGATGGGTGGATGTGGATGGATGGATGCATGGATGGATGGATGTGGATGGATGGATGGATGGATGTGGTTGGATGCATGGATGGATGGATGGATGGATGTGGATGGATGGATGGATGGATGTGGATGGATGGATGGATGGATGTGGATGGATGGATGTGTGGATGGATGGATGGATGGATGGATGGATGGATGGATGTGGATTGATGGATGTGGATGGATGGATGGATGTGTGGATGGATGGATGGATGTGGATGGATGGATGTGGATGGATGGATGGATGGATGTGGGTGGATCACTGCTGCAACGTAGCTGTGAGCGCCTGCAAAGCAGGCGCGATCTCTAGATGTGAGCGGCCCGAAGGGCCGCGAACCTCTAGTATAAGCAACCACACTCCTATCTGCAGATGTGAATGTAAAGTGTCCTATTACATGTTTTGTTTTACATTAATTTCTTACTTACTCCATTTATTTTTCACTCCAAATGTTTTACCATCATGTTGTTGCTGTTTGACAGATATGATCTAAAAGTGTTATGAGTAAGACCCCAGGACATGGGCTATACATTGTATTATATAGCCTTGTACTGTATGCAAATTGCTTTGATCATTTAAGTGAACCTGGTAAAAGAAATATATTAGCTATTCATGAGCACATGTATATTATAATTACAGAAATGCTACAGTACCTGACAGCATTTCAAAGTTCAAACTATATGAAAAAGGGACTTTAATTACTTGCGCAAGCAGAGCGCAAGTAATGCGATCGGCTGGGTATATGTCTTGTCCTCTCTTGTTTAAGACCGTAGCCCAATCAGGGACCAGCATCTCTGGCATCGTCATCATTAACAGGCAATGAGGGACCAGTACAGTCCTGGTGATGCCAGTGGTGATGTCATTGGCATCGCCAGTGGTGATGCCTGTGTTGAGCGCACCTCATGACGCGCTCTGCTTGCGCACAAGTAGGCCATATTGTGCGTATGGCCTACTTGTGCGCGAGGAGCAAGCTGGCACCTCGACAGTGCATTTCTAATTTCACCTGCACTCGTGATATATTGAATATTTCAATATTTGTATGACTTCTTTCTTAGTTTCATTAATGTCCTACTGTGTATCCTAAATAGATAAGTGTGTAAGATGTAGCCCATGCATTCTACATTCCTGACCTACACAAATTATCAAATAAAACCTTGTAATTTTAGACATTTTAGAGGTGCTAAACAATAATGGTTTAAAGCAGGGGTAGGCAACCTTATAGGCACGGGTAATCACTGGCACACTGGCAGTGATAAAATCTAATATTGTTTTAAACGTGGTCAATTAAACGAAGTCACCTAATTTGCAGCAAACGACATCCTGCAACATAATTCTACATTCATTACAATTCTGAAGTTTGACAGGGGAGGGAGTCGGGGAGATATAGGTCCGTTATTTCTCTGAGTCTAATGATCGTTATAACAATGTCCCGACAATCAAAATATGTCAGAATTATTCGATGGGGTTTCCTTATAAACTTATGTTGACATGGCACGCTGACAGACTATCTAGAAAAATAAAAACATGGCACTTCATTTCAAAAAAGGTTGCTGACCCCTGGTGTAAAGTTTTCCTAAACAGGCAAGTTGAGGCAACTATAGCTACAAGACAGGGACAGGGTGAAATACTTTCCTGGGAACCATGGTAATGTTCAGTATTTGGGGAGGTCACATCCACCAGCCTTATAGTGGACTTCTAATGGTTCCAATAAATCAAACTCTTTTTCTCTAATAAAGCTGGTCCTTTAATAGACTGTTACATCTCCCCTGCAAACCGATGATATACTGAAATATTGGGAATAGCTATAGGCAGACTAATTCATGCATGTGATCTGATGCATTGTCATATCACTGCATGGGCTGGCCAAAACAGAGTAGGCCAAAGACAGCCCAGAGAGAGTAGGCTAATGCATTTTGGAAAAATCTGATGAAATCCATTTTCCGCAAGGCAAGGGACATTAGCTACCCTGAATTAAACCCCCATGCAGTAGTCAAAGCAAAGTAGGCTATGCTCTTTCTGCAGAGTGTCACATCACATTCATGCATCCTACACACAGTGGGTGGTTTTCGACTGTTGTTGTGCAAATGAAATGATACACACTCGATCCTTGCAACAGCATTTATAATACAGCGATCACAACTATTATATTAGGCTATTGATCATGATTACCGGGGAGGGCCCGTTTCATTAGAAGCTTTTTGTGCAGCGTTTATAAACTGATAATAAATATGCATATTCGCACGACGGGGCTGAATAGCGTCGCCGATTTGAACGGACGATGGATCTTGTACTGTAGATCTGTTCTTTTCGGCAAGCGACAAAAACACGTTACTACTACGGAATAGCCCAAAAATTCGGCTGTATAGGCACTGTGTTGCATTTCCAACATGGGAGGATCGAGGGAATAGAAACGACGCTAGCAGCAACTAGCAGAGAAAAGCTACCACCAGTCAGTCAGTCAGTCAGTGTGCCATTTTGGCCACAACACAAGAGATGCACGTATAAAATAATACGAAGCGATCACACTTTAATTAAAGAATGATGATATTCAACTTACCAAGACATGGGGATGGTGTGATCCCCTCCAACGACACAACACACTACTGGTTGGGATGCATAGGTATCATCAAAGTGCTCATTTAATGTTGTGCACAGCTATAGGCTGTTGCTGGCCAGGACATTATATCCTCTCTCTATATATATCTATATAAATCTATATCCTCTATATCTATCTATCTATCCTCACCCAGCAGCAGCAGCAGCAGCAGCAGAAGATCTGCCTCTGAGAGGACTGCGCTCAGCGCTTCAATGATGTCATCATTAGCCTATACCAACCACACTACTACTACCTCATTGGTTCTCAAAGTGGGGTCCGGGGACCCACAGGGGGTCCTTGAGGGAGTTCCAGGGGGTCCCCAGTTAAATGATAGGAACCAAATGGACCCTTATGGGTATGTAATTCTGACTCTTATGGGTGTGTAGGCCTACCAAATGGACCTGGTTCCATTTGTACACTCTCAGAGTTAAATTAACATTGATTTTTTTATATAAGCTATAAAAATGGGGGTCTCAGAGATTGAGATGGGGGTCCGTAGCCTAAAATTTAAATGGTTGAAAATCATTGGTAGAGCTGTAAAAATATTCTCTATTGGGTCCCTATATGTTTTCAAATGGGGGTCCGCGGGCTAATAGGCTACGTGTCAATTTGGGGGTCCTCGACATGACAAAGTTTGAGAACCACTGTACTTACCTGATAGCTGATAATCACTACTGGGAACTGTGGAAAGTCTGCATTCATCATCTATTTACTGTTCAGTGCTCAGATCCGCTGTAGAGCCCGCCCACTGTATCCGGTCACGTGTAGAGATTACATAGATGAACGTACCACTTGCACTTTCCGTTTCCGCTCTGGACCGGATCTGCCACCTGCAAAGTGAATCGAAACCTTCTGATTGAAACCAGCTGGGCAAACAAAATCATGTTTACAACGCGTTGAACTTGAATATATGTTAATATTTACGTTTAAACTTTTGCATTTTTTATTTATGTAATGTTTTTTTTATTCGTTAAAAATACAACCCCCCCTCTCCTAAAATTAATAATGATGATATGACATTCTTTTTTTTTCTTCTTTTTTTAAAAATAAATCTTTATTCAAACGTCATAACATACAACACAATACAATACAATACAATACAATACAATACAAACAGTACAGTACAACACAAACACAAATGACAAGTTATCAATACATCAATACAAAAAAAATATCATAGCCAGGGGGAATTACTAATCGAAAATATTAAAATGTGAACACAATTTTTTTTTTTTTTTTTTCAGCTTTCTTATTTTTATTTATTTAATTTATTTATTTATTTATTTATTTAGTTAGTAGTTTATTTTTGAGTCACGAATTGTTTTACTGTACTGCTTGGTTGGTTTCATTATTTTACAAATACCTCATGTCTATTCCTGTTACCATTACTATCAAAGCCAAACAGCACATTCTGCCAATAAAGTTTAAAGTCAGGGTCAATATTGGGCTATCAACAATACAAGGAGTTACGTCTATGATATGACACTCTTATACCTCCCCAAGCATAACCTCGCCCACCAGGCTTTCTGAGGGACCCAAGCAGGAAAATCACGATGCTGAGAGCGGAACTAACGAAGGGCCGGGCACCAGGGAATGTGTTTCAGTCCGGGTGTTATTCCAGGCTGCACTCCGTGCCCTTGGTGACTTCCTAGGTAAATAGAGGTGAGCACAACTTGACGCAGGGCTGAATAAAGCACGGTTCTGAGCGGCCATGGTTCTGGTACCAGACGAGGGGAAGGCTCTCCCTCCCCCGGGCATCATCAACAGGACCTCCGTGTGGCTGGGGGTGGTGGGCTGGGCCACGGCTGTGCTGCAGAACGCCGTCAACCAGAGACCACCGCTCAAGTCAGGTTAGCATGATGTGTTAGCATGATCCCCGGCGTCTACTCATACATACACAGAAGAACAGGGGTGTGAACACCGAACAGGGATGTGTGTGTGTGTGTGTGTGTGTGTGTGTGTGTGTGTGTGTGTGTGTGTGTGTGTGTGTGTGTGTGTGTGTGTGTGTGTGTGTGTGTGTGTGTGTGTGTGTGTGTGTGTGTGTGTGTGTGTGTACATTTGTGACCCACTGAGGACCAGATGTCCTCACAAGTATAGTAGAATTGGAAAAAATAGACAATGTGAGGACCAACAGTAGGTCCTAATAAGGATTAGGGTTATATTTAGGGTTAGGTTTAGGGATAGAGGTTAGGCCACAGGACTTGCATAAAAATTAATGGAAGTCTATGTAATGTCCTAAGTATGTCACAAAAACGATTGTGTGTGTGTGTGTGTGTGTGTGTGTGTGTGTGTGTGTGTGTGTGTGTGTGTGTGTGTGTGTGTGTGTGTGTGTGTGTGTGTGTGTGTGTCCTGCCTTAATGTGCGTTATGATGTGTACATTATATGGTTGTTTGACTGTTTGTGTCTGTGTGCCTCCTGCATTATGTGCCATTTTGAAAAGGGTGCTATGCAGAACCATTGAGTGATTTTTCCATATTACTGAGAGTAAATAATATTTATCATTAAGTCCTGTTGCAACAATGCTGCTGATAGTATCAGCAGCATTGTTGCAACAGGACTTAATGATGCCCTCAGGGGCCCTAAATGACCATAACGGCTCTGTAACTCTGAGAGTGTTTAAATGGAACCAAATGGACCCGTTTGGTTCAATTTGTATGCTCTCAAGAGTTAAGGGGGCCCTTGCAAATTAATAAAACCTTTGATAACCACTAGTTCTATAGTCAGACTCTTAATATGCCATATAGTGGCATACATATTCTGAGGCAAACCTGAGGACTTGACATTCAGTAACCTCGCCCACCAGGCTTTCTGAGAGAAAGCCTGGTGTTTGTTCACAACAGCCCGTTTGGTTTCCGCCCAACGCGGAAACCACTAGAAGAAGCGGCGTCGCTTTGATTTGGTTCCCTCCGTTTGTTTCCCCAATCCCTTTTAAAATGCTCGAGTAGCCTAGTGTAGTCTTTCCAGTCGCTACGAGTTGGACTAAAAAAAAGATGCATATACCAAACAAATTTTCAAAAGCAAAACTACTCCGCATCAAGGATTTTATTAGGTAGGCCCTAAAAGTATGTCCTTGAGTGCAGGGGAATTATTTTGGGTTAAAACTGTTTCCGGTGGATAGTTCCGGCCAAATTGTAGTCCTTTGAGTACTACAACATGACGTTTTGAGGTTTCCGCTCCAGACCGGTTACAAGCCCGAAAAGTGAAGTGATCCCAGACTAGACATTCAGTAATTGGGTCTTTCGATAAAAATATGAACATTATAATAATGGTGCTTAAATGTAATATTTGCCATGGACAAGACCAAGTCTTTACCATGGACACATTTGTTAAACTGACATATTGATGACCCCTGGATGGATGCTGCGTAGTAGTGTTAGAATTTTGACCCACTGAGGCTTTAGTTTAAATATACTACATTCCATTATCATCTGACAATCTGACTCTGTTTTTGCAGGTGCACACCGACAATTCCTGATGGCAACAGTTGGATGGTTCATTGGCTACCACCTTACAAAATATGAAAATTACACCTATGCCAGGCTTGACCGGGACATGATCGAGTATATGAAACTTCACCCAGAGGAATTTGCAATGAAAGGCAAGGTTTTTCTTTTTATACACCTTTTGTATAAAATGGCCAACCATTGACAGCAATTTCTGAAAAATACAAAAAACGATGTATCAAATTATAAAAAACAAGAAACCGTTGGCATTGTATGTGGGGTTTTCAGCCGCAATACGCAACCCCAACCCCTGGTTGGGCCTTTCGCTAGTATACACATTTCTATATCTACCTAGTTAAAAAAAGAATAATCCAATTACAATAAGCACATGCATGAAGCTCTAATATGAAGTACAAAAGCAATAACATTCCCAAATTACAGCCATGAAAGCAATGACTTTAACATTTTCGAAAGTGCATAACATATAAGTGTTCCCAGCTTTGGTTTTTATGTCAACCAGTATTTAACCTTTTCATTAACACACTTGTTGCCAGGTATATAATTAATTAATTCAGTAGCCAGTGCCTGGGTTTTTCAGTGTTTATACCTTATTTCAGAGGCTTCTTGTACGCACCACCGCTCCAAATGTTATCCAATTACTTCCCTTTTTTTTTTTTTTACAACTGCTGCCATCCGTGCTTTTGTGGTCTGTAGAGAAGGGCTTTTTTTTTTAAAACAAGAACGCGATCTGGAGATGAATTATGAAATCAATTTTCCTTCCCAGCAATCCATTGCAGTAAACGGAGGTTTTAATTTCCGGATGACTACATCTCCAGAAGGAATTATGGGAATTTGAGATTTTGCATCAGTGCAAACAAACCGCACGCTACAATTTACAATAGGAAACGCCAGGAAAAGACAGTTGGATTTGAAGTTATTTTTTTATTATTATATTAATTTTTTAATTCTTTATTTTCTTCAGTTGGTAGGGCATTGATTCCACAAGATTTCCCTTTTTACTGAAAAAGATGATTGACCAAAGGTCAGGGCTGCATGGTGCATGCGTCTCTGCAAGTCCATACATGATGCTGCACGTTGTCCATACAAATAGTTAAAAGCACAAAGCACTTGTTTATAGTGGCAACTGGCCAGCCCAGAACACAGCTGAGAGACCTTTTGTAGCAATCAGATGTCCCTGTTAAACTCAGACAAGCCATGGATGCACTGGACTTCTCCTTTGTACCTTTTGCAGCAATAATAGCCAGTCTGCTGTAATATTTAGATAAAAGTTACAGCTGACCCGGCACCTGGCTAATTCGCTGCCAAGAACATTGTGTCATTATTTGGCTCTGCTAACAGTCCAACATTTAATGCCACGCGGTGGACATGGAGCAATCAAAAATTATATTGTGTCAGACACAGACATACTGTAGACATACTGTATTTGTTGTGGATTGTGTAATAAAATTTTGTTCTCTCTGTTTTCATCTCCAGAGAAGAAGACATTTGCAGAGATCGTGGAGCCTTTCCATCCCATACGCTAAGCGTTGGCGTCATAACAGAGAGGACCATCTGTCTGCTGTGTCACTGCGGCGAACGCTTTGTAACGTGTTGTGAGAAACTGTCATGTACTGTACATAATAAATACTTTTGCCCAAAGTCTTATTGTGCTGATAATGTAGATCTCATCATTCTCAACTGTGTATTTATTAGTGGTAGCAAAGTTATGCTAGGTCAGTGAAATACGGGGTTCCTTTGTAAGTATGGAATTTGATTTGAGTAATATCCATGTCTGGATAAGCATGGAAAAAAGTAAACATATTGGGAAAATATTTGTTCTTCTCTGAGATCGAGTGTCTGCTATTTTCAAATGTTCTTTCTACATTTTATTCATTGGAAAACTTGTGAAATGGGACATTTTGCATAATGAGTACTTTGGTATTTTAAGTATTAAAGTAAATTTTGATACGAATACCTTTGTACTTTAACTCAAGTACATTTTAATTCCGAACTTCTACTTGTAGCAGTGTATTTCTACATTGCAATACTCAAAGAATTTTTGTACTTTTCCCAACGGCTCCCTACTGCGAACCGGATCCCATTGTTCATTTCAAAAAGCCGTTCAAAAGACAAGATTCTTTCTTGAACGTCCCACCTCTAATACGTAACTGAAGTTCTGAACACACAACTACACAGAGCTGCTTCTACACCTTGTACATCACAGCATTTAGCAATGTTTTAATTGCATATGCAGTATAGGCTACAGTACATTGCATCACAAAGAAGCAAAACTGTTCAGCTTTCCTGAACATTCTTCTGCACAAGGAAACCATATTGTCTGTCGAGTGGAAACCTCGTATGTGTAAACTGTTACTTTTCAGGATTCAAATTCAAAAGTAGCAGATCGACCAGCTCAAAACGTGAAGCTTCACGCCGTGTTTTTAGTTTGTAGTGCTGCTACCTTTGATACTTTTGTGTAACGCTGTCGTATAGTCAAGTAGGCCAGGGTAACAATTTACAAAAAAATACATTAAAATATGGAGATCGAGAGGTTTCCACCGACAGCAACGATATGCAGTATATAGTACATGGCATCACAAAGAAGCAATAATTCAGATGTGTCTTTTATATTACAGAAGAAACTGAACTCTCTCTCTCTCTCTCTCTCTCTCTCTCTCTCTCTCTCTCTCTCTCTCTCTCTCTCTCTCTCTCTCTCTCTCTCTTTAGGCCTATGAACATACAGATCCATCAAAAAGTATTGTAATATTGTGTAAGATATTGCGTTCATTATCTTTGTGAACAACATACATATCACCATGATCCTTTTTTTGTCTTTTTTACTTTTATGAGATATTACAAAACACACATGAGACTGAACGTAAAACCAAGAAAAACAGCAACCACAACAACGAAAAGGTTAAACTGAAAACAAAACAGAAAATGCAGATGAATAAATAACCAAAAGTACAGTGGGGAGACCATTTTACCTCAAAGTATAATGAGGTGCTCGCCAGAGATAAGAGTATCTTTATGATCAGTCTGGGTCGAGGGCTGTGACTGTAAGGGTGTTTATGAATGTGATAAGTGTTTGCCATCTATCATAAAAATGGCAATGAGCCTCTTTTAGAGATTACTTCACAATTTACAATATAGGTATTTAGCAGATGATCTTAATCCAGAGTGATTTACAGTATGCAAGATAAACACAAGATAATAAATGCATAGAAAGGTACAGTAAATCTAGCTCTGGGCCATAGCGTTAGAAGGAGCAACTCCCTCTTCTAACGCTATTGACCACAGCTAAGATAAACCAAGAATCTATCATCAGACGACAAAAATAACATAAGTCCATGATCCAGGATGTGGTGAAGGGTGAGCTTGGGCTTTTCCAGTGTCAGGAGAATACATTTACAGGCTATGAGGCGAAAGCTACAACATCTAATTCCTATTTGGAGAAACTAGCAGGTGTGTGGGGCATCCCAAAGATGGCTACCAAGGGACAGGGGTCTAAGTATTGAAAAAGCAAGACCAGAACTCAGCCAGCTTGGGTCACCTGTCACAGGTGTCACTCATCCCTGACTAGCATCGACTGTTTGGACACTTTTTGTTTGGCACCAATTGCATCGATAAGTTGTGCTTTAAGTATTGCTATTTGTGTGATGTGACACTTATGAGCGTTGACTGCTTTTGACACTTAATGTAGGTAGGCCTATGTCTTTTTTTGTGACTTGCTTTTTCACTGTACACAACAGTCCCTTTTCTTTGTAACCTTTGTGCTGCCTCTGGGCGACTGATTTCCCCCACTGGGATAATAAAGGTATCTATCGATCTATCATCCCTGGAAAAAGGCTGCTAATAGTCTGGCTTTTGTAGAATGAACCCTGTGTTACTAATAATAGCCTAAATTGAACTGTATAGCGAGCTTGGGACCGACCGCCTCTTCCCACTGTTCATCTGCCAAGTCAAATTCAAGCTCTGTTCCCACACAGACCTCTGACCCCTGCAAGAGAGAACACCTACAGAGATGATATAAGGTCACATAGGATGGAGATCCTGCCTCGTGCTGAGTGGTGCAGAGTAAAGTGCAAGCTAGTGGCTTAAAATAAGTCCAAATCACATTGTATGTGTCAGGGACATGCTGGGCCCTTGATTCAGCCCGGGAAAAAGAGTTTGAGAGGCCCTCATTGCGTGCTATAGAGAGAGATCTCTCTCTATAGCACTGCTGCTACTCAAAGATTTGCCATTTCAGATCATGACAAGTGACAAGCCAGTGGGCCAATTACATGAGTTATATTTTGTCGTTGTCGGGTGGAAATCTTGTATGTCCAAAACCGTTTGTTTTGTATTTATCATTTAAAAAATGATTTAAACTAGTGAAAACAGCCGATCTACAAGCACACAACGCCTCGCGGTGCGAGGCGTTGTGTGCTTGTAGATCTGCTGTTTTCACTACTTTTGTGCAACAGCCTTGTATGATGAAGCAGGGCTTTGCTTTGCGAAAAAAATGTACAAATTTGAAACTTGGAGATACAAGGTTTCTGCCCGACAGTGACGATTTACTTTGTTGGCCACCCAGCCCCCAAAATGGGACGAAGGCCGACATTTTATTTTTATTTTCTTCCTAATGGCTGGCCTGGACCGGCCGGGAATGAACTGGCCGTTCGGGAGTTGTCCCGCTTTTCCCAATGGCCAGCACGTCCCTGGTATGTGTATTCAGTATAGTGCAAGTCGATAAAGCCCCAGTGACAAGCTTAGGTTTTGTTCAACAGTTTCTAGATATCACATTATTAAACAGAAATAAGAGTTGTGCAAATCCTGTCTGTCTGCCTGCCTGTCTTTCTGTCTGTATTATGTATTTTTGATACAGCATCTTGTGGTGTAGGAACCATTATGAGTATTATAAGCATAACAAAAATCTATCAGCTACACATTTTATTGTTGTAAACTGAATGCTAAAGGTGCTGCAGGTGATATTCTCTCCAGCTCTCCTGGCTGTGGCCCAACTGAAAATCCATATATTTTCAGGTGGGTCACCAATTTCTACAAGATGGGAGAGAGTACCCATTTATGAGCTTCAATTTGTGTCCCAGTTCCAGTTTTGTGTGCTCGTTTATCTTATCACTGCCAATTTCACGTTTATCTTGTATCTTCATGAGTTATCTCACCTGATTTGATCAAATTGGTATCCTGACTTATTGTATTTACTAAAGAGCTGAAGAGACAGTGATACCTCTGTTAGTTAATACACTCTGTAGCAATGATTAATATCAGAATATTTAACGGTTTAACACTTACAGCACCTCTAACATTGCACGTCATGAGTGATTAGAAATGGGTTTCTCCCACAAACCCAGGACCAGTTCTCCTACCAAACGAGCACAGTTCTCTCAAGTGTCAAATGTACCGTACATGAAATACCCTTTGTTACTGTAGGGGTTGAGTTATTTACAGTAAATTGACAAGACAAAAACTCTTAACATTGTACTCTGTTAGTATTGAACTTGCCTGGGTTTGGGGTAAATAAAGATTCAGGATTGATGGTTGTTTGAGCAACATCTACTGTCTTCTTGCAGATATTTGGCAACGTAATAAAATTGCCTACATGGTCAGAAGAATGTTTACCTTTGGATTTGACAACAATTATAAACATCTCGCTATTTGTACTCAGGTGTCAAATATGCTCTGAAAATGTACTGACAAATCTGGGATATTGAATCTGGTAAGTGTGCAATAGAATATGTAGGCCTACAGTATAAGGAACCCTGGAAATGAAATGAACAGCTTTCCTGCATGAATATGAATATCTGCCTCATCATAATAATGTACTCAAATTGCTCAGTTCATAATCATTGCAATCAACAACTGGAAGTGGTATCAATTAGGCACTGCACTTTTATTCAACAAAGAGAGAATATTTTCACTGAAAATATATTATTTTGTAACATCAAACTTGGGTTTTCCTTAATATCAATGTCCACGCACGCGCACACACAGCAACATCTGAGATAAAGCAACTGTCCGTCCTACTGAGATCCTCCGATAATGTCCATGTACTTGTTGGTGAGGCCGTGGGTCTTCTTGGTGAGGCCGTTCATCACAGAGAACAGGCCCCTCAGGTGGAACTGGAAGAGGGCCTCGGGGTCCGTCTCCCTCATCAGCGGCTCCAGGCTCTTGTTCAGGTCGCTGGTGATCTTGCTGCGGTGGCCCTCCTGGGCCACCATGCCACACTCCATGGTGGTCCTGATGGCCTTCAGCATCAGGTAGCTGTCGTACAGGTCCTTGGAGGAGGACTCGTCGGCCGCCTGGCTGTCCCATGACGCGTTGTCGTCGGTCACGTCACGCAGCAGGCTCGGGAGGAGGACGGTCTGCTCCATGTCGTGGACAGCATCGTTGTACCTGCTCAGTGCCAGGAAGAGGCTGAGGCTGCTTCTGCTGAAGTCGGTGTTGGCGGACTGCATGGTTCCTGGTTTGGACTTGGCTCGGCTGGCTGAGATGATGTATGGTGTGTGGTGGCGTGCGTGGTGGGAGCTGGAATGCCGTGTGCAGTGCAAAGACTCAGGGCGAGGAACCGTGAATTTATACCGTGGGCCGGGGAGATAGCCTGATCATTTTCTCTTGCGTAACCGCCTGTGGCCTGATCTGTTTAG